>NW_021636412.1:0-19084 GCF_004799145.2 Neltuma alba | reverse complement strand
TTTTAAAAAATATTAGCGAGCGAGTTAATTATAATATCGCTAATCTTAAAATTTACAATGACTTAAACTGAAGTCAATAAAATTAAATATCACCATAATTCATTAGCAACTAACTATGAGGACGAATACCTCTCTAACGGGAAGGGGGGGAAAAAAAAAAAAGGAGTTAAACACGGGCGACGTACGCATTCGATGCTGAACATATACGTAATAATCTGAACTATCTTTTCATTAATAATTTTTATATGTCTCCAAATCAAAGTATGCGACAACATGATAATAAATTACCTTCTCTCTAAATATAAGAGTCAGTTAAAGATTTAATTTAGTACTAAATATAAAATTCCAATTCATTTTGTCTTTCATAATTATTTATTTTTCTTTAAAGTAGTAATACTGATAATTGCAAATGTTAAATGGCTTCCATTTTAATACACGTAATAATAAAAGTATTTAAAGAAAATAATACTCATTTTTGCATGCAACTAATTTACGTAAAATTCACAAATTGATTATTTAACTCTTATATTAAGAATCGAAGGTAATAGATACCTAAAACCATACTTCCTCCTACCCTTTTCATAAGATACAATTAATCAACTAAGTACATTAAAATGTTCATTAAGACAATAAATATATAAAAAGAATAGGGTAAATGAATGGAAAATTGATACAATGAAATTAACTAATAAAAAAATGATTTCAAAAAAAGAATCTTTTATAAATAAGAGCAAGACATTCTTATAAAAAATTCTCCTATATATAGGATAAAGAAGTATTTTTAAGTTGTGTGGCTGGAAGTAATTTTGGTAGTGTCAAAGAGAATGGGGCAAGCTTGAACGTATTCCAATGAGAAATTTGCGCTGATATAGCTGCCTTTCTTGTCCAGATGAGGAAACCACAGTATATACATTAGCTGTATCTTCGATATATGTTTGAAAGAAAATAAAAGATCTCGAAGCAGAGAAAGATGGGACAACATGATGTGGGGTCGGGTTAGGGTTAGCAGTATTTAGGGTTTGTTGTGTTGTGCCCTACTTCACCTTAAAACCCTAAAACACCCAAAAAATCCACCATAATAGGCTGTGAATGTTCCATACATTATTTAATGCAGTCACATCTATTCTTCATCTTATTTAACCACATAGCACAGCTCACTTTACAGTTTGATCGTTTGGTTTAAAATGGGACTGAACAAGAAAAAGAAGTGAGAAAACCCTTTCTCTTTGACACTGTTTATAAGAAAGCTGTTATACAAGCTTCCAAAAATATACAACTACCAGACAAATAATTGCAATCAGTAGGATTGGTATATGTATCACATAGCATTTTTGGTCCTTAAAAGTTTGAATTAATGATTTTGATCTCTAAAATTTGATCTTGTTTGGTTTGATGTTTAAATATTTTTGGTCCCTCCAACTTGTTTCAGGGACTAAAACCATTTATTTCAAATTTCAGAAAATCAAAATTAAAATGAGGTCAAAATTAAGAACTGATATCAATATTAAGTATATGGTTTATCAAAAGATCATGTTCAATATAGCTCTTATGAGTATTATCCTTGTTTCCTTTACAAGACATTAGTTTGTCCAATCTGCCCTTATCACCAACGCCTTGAACAGTATTCTTTGCATACATACCAGATCCACGAGGGCTATATAACAAAAAATATATACGATCCCTCGCATTTTCTCCGTTTTTGAGATCAGTTTTCCCTAAAATATGTACGACATACATTTTCATATGGCAGTTGAGTAAGCTTCCATGAATCGAAATATTAAATTGTAAGTCTTTGAAAAATCTTTTGGCCAAAAAAAAAGTCTTTGAAAAACCTAAACACAGTCAGCTTTTCTAGGCTCTCTCTATCCCCCACTTCTCTCAGTCTCTGCTTGTGTGACACTCCATATGATCATGATTTGTATATTTATTTCAACGTTGAATTTTCAAATCCCAGTTTGAACTTTGAAGCTATGCGCAACGTGAACTCAGCTTTTTCAGTTGATCCTTTTCCGTTTTAATTTTTTTGAAAAAAATATAAACGGATGAAGGGCAAAAAAAATGTTCAACACTGTCATGAATCGATTTGTCAATAGTGTCCATTCACACATTACTTCAGTATTTTCCCTGTAAACATAAATCAAGAAGCGAATGATCCAATTGATAACTATAAAGTTTCTAATGTCTCTAACAAGATTTCTCTTGATTAATTACTGAATAGACAATATATTTAATTAGTTATTGACTATTGCAGAAGTGTCATTATTGATCGGCAAACAGTCTCCTGTATGTACACCAGCATGCTAATATATAGTCAATATATGCACTATACGACAAACTGAATAATATATAAACACACACACACACAGCAAAGAAAAAAAACCAGAAAAATACAAATTAATTAATACCAAAAGGAATTACTCTTTATCAAACAAATAATGCGATGAATCACCAAAAGCACAAGCTCTATAATAGATAGGCGGATATAGGGAGGTAGCTTTGTCAAAACTCAAACCAAAAGATGAGGTCTCTGATATGCCAAGGGAACACATAGTTTGACTTTGGAGTACTTCATAAATATATATATATATATATATATATATATATATAGCGTCTGTAGAATACAGTGTAAATCTAATTCCACATGTTTGTCCTCATAATGTGAGACAAACTTACTTATCTGCTAATAGTGCTTGAAATCCAGAATTATTATATATCATTACCACACCAAAATAAAAATAAAATAAATAAAATAAGTGTGCCATCGAACACATTACATCAACAATTATTACTGCATCTGCCAGACTTGTGTACTCAGGCTTTGTAAAGTTCACCTAGACAACCTGTAGTTTTCCTTGAAGTGAAGGTAACAGGATTAGGGTTTGGATTCTTTCAATTGAGACCTCTCCATTGACACTAAATTGAGAAAATCCAAATGTGAGATCTCTTAAAATAATTACTTTTATACTTTACGAAATAAAACTCTTCTCATATAATTATTTTTATACAACATAAAAGTATATAATTTTTTAAGCCAAAAAAGGGTACTTAAGCTAAGAACGTGCATTTAAGCCAAAAACTGCATTGATTGACCACTAAGACTTTGTTTATCATCAATGTTACTCCCCCCTTTCCATATTGGCAAAAGCCTCCAGAGTACGTGTGAGTCAGTATTGTGGTAATATATATAATCAAATGTAGTTTGTTTATGATCCAGCCATATGTAATTTCCTATTTAGTATTATAGCTTTTTTGTTTAAATTTTGTTTAGGTTGACACATCACACATTTATTATCTTTATTATCATTATTGACATTAAGTGTAAATATTGATTTTACATTTATTGATGTCTCACCTATATATTCTTATTGTATAACCCTCATACATGTGCTGATTCTTACAAATGGTTGTTAACATGCGTCATCCATCCAACAATTTTGTGTTTGTATTTTGAGAAAAATATAACTTTTAGTCTTTGAAATTTATTTCAATTGTCAAGTCACTTCCTAAAATTTTGGCTTAAAAACTTAATCCTTATAGTTTATTAAGTCAAGAAATTATGGAGAATGAGTTATGTGGCATCGAAAAATTATAAGGATTGGGTTATTCCAAATCAAGAAATTATAGGAATTAAGTTATTGCAAATAAAAATTCAGGTATTAAAGCCATCATTCAGAAACAAAATTTAAGGATTAAAATTTCCTTGTAATTTTTTTTCAACCCTGCACTGAGATGAGTAAATTCAATACCCAGAAAAAATGATAGCCCGCGTAAATGCATCTGATCGATCCTTAATGCCAGAGACACAATTCTTCTTTAGAAGTAAATATTCTTGCAGAATAACCATTAAAAGATAAAAGATACAATTGGAAAGATTCATTACGTGGAAAAACTATGGCATCACAGTGATGTTAATTTTTTTGGTCATATTTTGCTTGGGAGAGATTATTGATGAAACTAGACTTTTATGTCACAGAAATTGGTCCATTGTTCCATCTCATTTACTGAGAAAGTTTTGTCGAATGTAAATCATCTAGCTAAACTCTTCCATTCTTTGAAAGATGATATTTGTATTCTAAATCAACTATCTCCCAATTTAGAGGCAAAGGTTCATGGTGGAAATTAGGATTCTTTGGTTGGTTTAGGTTGTCTTGTTTCTTACTACCAAAAACATAATGTCTTTACCATAGGTTATATTTCAAAAACTTTTATGATTGAAACAAGAAAAAAATTCAAAATTATATTGAAGCTATTTACAATATTGTCCAATTTATTAAGAAAATTGCAATGGTATTTTGGCAAAAAAAAAATATAGTGATACTCCATTCAGTCTTAAATATAAAAACTAGTTAAGTAATTCATTTTGGTCCTAATATAAGAATATTAATGCACATTATTTCTTAAATTTATATTTTTTTTGTTAAACTGTCTTTATTGATCACACTAATTTAACAACTCCTAATGCAAGTAATTAAAAAGGATCAATGTACGTTTTTTATTAAAAAAACTACTTAACTAGTTCTTGCCTGATTAAGAAAGTTATTTACCTGGTTCCTCCACTATTTCGCAGTAGATTCTTATGTTATTTAAAAATTGATAGAGTATACTAACAATTTGAAATTATAAGTAGAATTGGATTCACAGCTTCTTAGTTGGGAAAGGGTTTTCCCGCTAGGGTACAAAAATCATGCAGCTTTCTATATTTTGTAATAACAGTGGTTTGGGCAGGGTTATTCGTGTCATTGCATGGTGTGATGGATCACGATCGGAGACAAAATTCATTGATTGAGAGTAATAAAGTCATAAAGCGATGGCTGTGTTACATTGTTGAAAATCTTTCCCATCAATATCGACTTACAAACACATAAATTGAAAAAAAAAAACTACTAATTTATTGAGTTGACAATTAGTTGCCCTATACCTAGATTCAATAGCCCCATTCTATGCCTTGATCTCCAGTGACCATAAGAAATTATGTATGACAAATAGTTTGCATTACTGTAGAGGAATTGGAAAAATTCTGCTTCCAAATTAATTAAAACCTCAATCAATGCTTTAAATTTTGGATTATACCAATAGAAACTTTTGAAAGAGGGAGTATTTTATGATTTTTTAGCGCCAAAACATTATTACTACGTACTATTGTTTTCTAATAATACTAGCTACTCTTTAGAAGCTACATTGAGCCATGATTAATTTAGATATAATTGGTTTAGTCTACAACGGTATAAAACTCTCAAAATAAGGATTTTGTTTATACGTAAGACTCAAATTTGAAACGTTATTTAAGGAGAACAAGCATCAAAATACTTAAACTAATAAAGGGTTAAGGTGCAAATATCCTCTCAAAATATTTGCAAATACAAACTTGACACCATATAACTTTTTTGGGTGCAAAAATATCATGGTCAAGTGTGCATTTGCGAATACTTCATGTGTAGATTTACATCTTCAACCATTAACAAATTTTTGATAAAATATTATTAATTCAAAACTGATTTATATATGCTATAGGAGAAACTTGATACATTATGTTATGTATGAATCGTTGCCCACAAAATGTTATTTATTAATCCTTTTCTAATGAATTATTTTTGAAATGAAACAGTATGGCAACATAATCCTCAGAATGAGTTTGGGTGCTCATCAAAACAGCACTCATAGGATCTGGACCGTCCAGATCTGATCTGGACGGTTCAAATTTAATTTTTATTTTATTTTTATTTTTTAAAATAATTATTTTAATAGGTATAAAATAAAAAATAAAGTTAATCTCTTAACTATCATTCTTTAAAAAATATTTTTTTATTTTAAAATAATTATTTAAAAATATTAAATCTGGACAGTCCAGATTGCTCATCAACTGATGAGCGTTGGTGCTCATCAGTTGATGAGCACCGAAACCGGACCCCATAATCCTCATAAAGAAAAGCAATTGCTGTACTTGTATGATAGCCATGATTTTTGTACACCCCAGCTGCAATAAAATAAAGGATTAAAGTGTAAATTTACTTATGAAGTTTTCACTGAGGAATGCTGGGACTTGGAGCAAATTGCCCCAGAAGTTTATAACCGTAGCAATGTTTCCTTCTACTCTTAATAATAACTTTAACCATTAACATTTTTAATAGTAAAAAATAATATTGTCATGATTTTAAATTTTTAGGACAAATTTGTACCTAAAATTTTTTTCAAGTGCCTATTATTCCTTAATGAAAACTTTCTAGACAAATTTGCATCTTATCCCTATAATAAAGTCTTCATTGTTTTGGGAAGGAAGGTATAATTATTGTTATGTATTTAAATGCCGTAAAACTTGGCATAATTAAACCACCACACTCCACACGCAAACACCCCCCTCCAAGAAAAAAATTATCAGCTAATCAAAATCACAAGAAATTACGGTGTAGTTTTCAGATTAATTGATTGATGGATTTGCCAGTCACCAGACATATCATGTGCCAATTTAATGCAAGTAGATAGTCAAATTCACTATATGCAACGGAAAAGGCAAAAATCCTAAATGTACAATCTGGCTTTAAGCTGGTTAGAGACGATTTTCCTCTCTGAATTTTGGTTGGTGAGTTTGGTTTTTCTCCTTAATTTTTGTTATAAATTTGAAACTTGTATATCAATTTCCATATGAAATAGAAATAAAGAAAAAAAAAATCGACAAATCGTTTATATATTGATTGATGCAAACTATTAACACATAAGGCATAAAAAATTAACTCAAATTCGATTTTTTTTTTTAGTTTAAATAGAAGTGTGTAGTCCTATTAATGTGATTTTTTCAGGTTAAAGTACAATTTTGTCCAAAAAATTTTTGCTCAAAAGCAATGTTGTCCCTAAAATATTTTTGGGTTCAATGTTCTCACGAAAGTTTAAAAACATAACAATGCCGTCCCGATCCCTTAACAAAGTTAATTTTGACTGTTAAAACCACCTTATCACATCAGCATAAATAATCAAAATTAACTTTGTTGATGGTCGGGACAACATTGAATCAAAAAAAAAACAAAGAAATTGGAGCATAACACTGCTCCTCAATAATTTTTATTGAGACAAAATTGGACTCTTATCTCTTTTTTCATTTGCAATATTCAAATCCTCAACCTTATACTTAAAGATATCGAACCTCTTTCACTCCAATTGTGATAGTATATATATGTACGTGCATGCTAAGACAGCTATGCATGATGTTTTTGTTTTAGCTCTTGGTAGTCGCAAACAGTAGACTTAGGTGAGAGGATTCATGTGGGTTCAGAAGTTGTTGTTGTTAACTTGAAAGGTGGCTCATAAATTTGTAAAGCTAAATGGTTGGGAGTTCATAGGAGAGACATTGAAGTATGAATACAATGGAACAATTAAGATTTCTGGAAGTAAAAAAGTCCAAAATGTCGATATTCAAATTCCCTACGTATTCTCTGTAAATGCCAGCCCCATGAACATGTGATTTCTGTGTTCTTCATTTGACTTTTGTTTCAACATTATTTTGTTGTCGTTTGACTGTTCAAATACGTAATCCTCACTTATTTATTATTCACAAATTAAACATGCGTAGAAAGGAAGCAAGAGATACCAAACTTGCATGGTTTAATTTGTCTAGCTAGCGCTTTGAAGCAATTTACAAATACTAAGATTGGCAATTAATAAATAAATTTTTCAAAGAAAGTTATTTTTATTTTTATATTATTTTTAAGATAAATAACAAGAATAAACTTTAACCCACTGGAGGGTGGGTTACATAAATGGAATGCAATTATTATATATTCTATCAAAAACTAAATCTTTAGTTTGAGTACCTTGTATTATTTGATGTACCTTCCTCAACAATCATTTTTAAACATGTCCAAACCACTTTAAATGATTTTTTTATAATTTCCTTTTCAATAGAGGTTATACTAGCTTTTTTGTTCTTCATATATGTTTATTAAAATTCTGATCTTTTACTATATAACCAAATATCCATCTCAACATTTTCATGTCTGTTATTTCAATTTTATACTCCTATTGTTTTTTTAAAGCCCAGGGTTTATTGTCGTAGTACTGCTATTGGCCTTATTGCCCTTTAACTAAACAAATATTAAAATTTTCTCGCGCGTATATGTGTGTAATTTGCTCCATGATTGTGGCAAGAACGACACAGATCTATAATTGTCGCAGCAGTACCGTGTTACGATGTCATTGCCATTATTAAAGAGGTTTTAAATAACATCATGACTTGTAAGAAAAGTATAAACAAGTTAAAAGTTTTTTACTGCCCTTGAACAAGAAGTTAAAGTTGAATCATAGGCTCAGGTCAAAAAAGAAAAGTCGAATCATAGGTAGTAACTAAACAGTGCATTTGTAATTTTTTTAAAAACAAAAAGATATAGAACAAATGACAAGAGATATGAAGTTTTAATCTCATATATGTGTGTGTGCAAGTTAGAATGTGTCCTTCTTTCTAACTTCATTTATTGTTAATTTCAAATAAAAACAGACAGAATAGATATGATACACATAGTTTTGTTTAAAGGGAAAATCCAAAAAAAAAGACTGTTGAATTTAAAATTTAAATCATAAATTACTACAAAAATACATTGTCATTTGCTTGTTGAATATAGTTTTTTTTTCCATAAATGTAGTTTGGAATTTTAAAATTCAACAATCATATTTTTGGAATTTTTTCTGGTTTAAATGTGCGGATCTAGTACGAAAATTATGAGCATCATGAATCTATTTATATTTAACAAAAATTAAGTCAATTCAATCCATCCATACACATTTCTTTGTGTCATTATTTCATAAATACGCATATCATGTAGTATATGTAATGCGAGTAATTAATTAAAACTCAATAAGCGGCTGACTTTTCTTCACTTCCAAGCTTGATTTAATGAATAGGTTTTTTTTGTTTTAAATAATTACTCCCTCCGACTTTAAATATAAGAGTTATTGTGGACAAGTTTGTTTTAACATTAAATGTAAAACTCTAATTTGCTATGCTTGTCAAATTTACAATTTTTTTTACAGTCTTTCGATTCACACATTATAAGAGGTTTTATATAATGAGAAGTTTCCAATTAAATGATTAAAATGGACATTTTAGGAAAATCAAGACATACTTATTTAGGTTATACATTTAACTATAACTATGATTAATTTTTTACTTTTTATATTTAGGATCAGACATTAATGACTTCAATTAGGAGTAACTATGCTTAAATATGTAACATTATTATATTATACAACTATGGATGGATGACATAATAATGAAAACTTTTCTAACTTAATCCTGAACTATATCAATTCAGCCTAATAATGAATATACAAATTATTTTGAATTAATTCAAAATTTAAGAACCTAGATTTATTGCTTGATATAAAAATAACAACATAATAAAGACAATAATTAGAGTCACAATATTTACTCATCCTATCCTCTCACTGTGTGTGTGTATATATATCATAATATAAAAATTATAATATAAATGTCTTCCGGATCTGTTAGTTTCTTTCTTTTGTTGTTTTTGTTATTACTATTGTTACTGCTACCACCATCATGAAAATTTAAACTCTACAAATACAATTATAAAAAATGGTAGGATATTAAGAGAACTACTTTATACATTAAATAGGAATAAGCCATACCAAAATATATATCCCTTATAAAAAAAATGGAGTACAACTTATATTAATTATGATTTATGAGCAGTAGGATTTATATCCGGTCAAGGAATTAAGCAATGAAAGTGAGGTTTATATATATATATATATATATATATTTGATACACAAGTGAGATTCTTATATAAATATTCATAAACTTCGAAATCATTTTTTCCCTCTTTTATGATTGAATAATTGACAGAAATTAAAAAGAAAAGTGGAATATTACAATAATATGATGGCAGCAATGTTTTAAAAGTAGGATCCCATATCGAAACAAAAAAGCTAGTAATTCATTGTTTTATTGGTTAAACTAGATTATTGGCCGAACCCGTAACATAATAATTAAATAAAAATTTAATAAAACATAATTACATGCACATATATAAGAAATAAATCCATAATAAATCCAATTGTGAATATAATAATACAACAATACATGAAGTTTCATGAAAATAATACACGTGGCTACGTATGATGGGAAAATATATGAAGGATCCGACTCAATGGTGACTCGACTTCTAGTTCAACCATAAAAATGATTTTTGAATCCAAACCAAACCGCTGTCAATCTAATCAGTGGTATGATCCTGTCACTTCACTGGGAGGATATCTGGGAATCACTAAAAGCATTTATTGTTTTTATATAAATAAGATAAAATTTCTATCGTATACTTATTTTTATATTAAAAAATTACTTCTGAAAATTAATAACAAAATAAGAGGGTATGGGATGGGGAAAAGTTAAACTAGATGGAAAATAAAAATAAAAAGAAGGGAAAATAGTCGGTTTCAGAGTAGCGTTGAGGGAGACGGATCTAGACCATTATCTGCAAAGAGGAAGGCCCCAATGGAGAGTATCATTGAAGAATCATGCCCCCCAGTCTTGCGGAGACTTTGTCAACTCCACTCATGTCCCATCTGATTCGCATCTCCTCACTATATAAAAATAATATAGTAGTCAATTAAAGTACAAGGTAACGCTGATACATACTGGAGATTTATTGAATAAAATTAAGGGGATTCATTGGTAAATGAGCCATACAATTCATGTCTCATAAATGATAATATGATTTGTTACAATTTTTGTGTGTGTGTGTATATATATATATATATATATTAACATATACATACTTGATACTTCCACTCCTTAATAAAAGAACAAGTTGACTAATTTAAAAAAATTAAAAAAATTACAAAATTATTTAATTATAGCATATGTTACAAGATCTCTTTAAAATATGTTAGATTATACATTAATTTATAAATAAGAAAAATTAGTTTGAAGAAAAACAATAAGCATAAATATTTTAAAGTAATTAAACAGTTTTTTAAATTTTTTTAAATTAATTAATTGAGTCTTATATTAAAAATTGAAGGTAGTATATCTTATCTAATTAATTGACAAAAAAAATCCAGCTAAGTTATGGACTGGCTTCTAGCCAAAAACAAGCGTCCTTTTTTCAAAAAATGAAAAATAAATCTTGAAAATTGAAACTAACATTGAAATATGGTTGAAAAGAAAATAAATATCAAGTGTAATGATGTAGCTGTAATTAAAAGAACCTGACTAAGGCACAGATATAATACAATCTATAATCATTGACTTGATAACGTAACGTTTGAATTCGATGAATAAAAAACACAGATTTTTCATAATTATTCTTCCAACATTTCTATATTCTCTCCTCATTCTTCTCCGCTCAATGCTCAATTGGAAAAAAGCAGTCTATTTCTTTGGTTCTTTTTTTCTTATTAATGTTTTTGTCACCTCCTCCAAATTTATAAGGAATTACCTCCTTCTTTGTGTGTTTCCTTTAAGGATATAAGGTGAAAATATACTTTTAGTCCTTTAATTTTATAAAAAGTTTTATTTAGATCCCTTAACTTTTTAAAAAAAATATATTTTTAGTTCTTTAATCTTAACATTATTAGCACAAAAAAAAAAGGATGATATTAAGATCTTGAATATTGATAAAACATTCTCAAATACTAATATGTTGAGTTTATTATTCAAAACAATCATGATTGTTACAAAAAAAATCATCATTTAATATTGACAATTTTAGAATTAGATGATTAAAAATATACTTTAGTGATGATATAAATTATTGGGATAATTAATCCGCAAGTCCTTATAGTTTCAACGAATTTTGAATTAGGTCCTTATAGTTTTTTTTCTTTTTATCAGATCCTTATACTTTCACTTGTTTTTAATTAGGTCTTTGTATTTATTTTTCTTTTTATCAAATCCTTATAAGTTCATTTTATTTTTAATTACGTCCCTAAATTTTTTATTCTTTATTTTATGAATTCTAATAGTATTATTATATAAACATAAAATAGTATATATTATTTAATATTAGTTTATAAACAATAATATTCTAAAGATATTGAATTATTACAATGATTTTAAATTTTTCAGCAAAAAAATTAATTGTTCTAAAAAATTTTCCTGAATTAATTAATTCTATTATTTTTTATTACATAATTATTAATTTAATTTACTTATTAATATTTTATATTTCATTATTAATCTATTTAATTAAGCTTATATTTAATTAATAAATAAAAATTAAAACTACATGGACCTGATTAAAAATTTAATGAAATTATAAGGATTTAATTAAAAGAAAAATAAATACAAGGACCTAATTAAAAAAAGGTAAAAGTATAAGGATCTAATAAAAAGAAAAAAAACTATAGGGACCTGATTCAAAATTGGTTGAAACTATAAGGACTTACGGATTAATTAACCATAAATTATTAAAGTGTGTAACTATAGCATCATGGCTTTTAATTCTAAGAATTAGAGTGTTTAAGCTTTAAATTGGTGTGAAAATTAAAGGTTAATGTTGTTGATTGAGGTTAATTAAGACAGAGAATGATGATTGAAAGCCATATTTCTTAGACTCGTCGAAACAATCTTGGAATTTGGGGATTTTTAAAGGTACCCACAATAATATTTTTCAATGAATCATTTTGTATTTGAAATTAGACACTTCAATCTTTCCAATGAATCCTAACTCGCAAATTTTGAAAATGTATAAAACTAATTACGAATTTTTGAAGTTAGGACACCTTTTTACCTATAAACTCTTCAATAGTTTTGGTAAATCATAATTTTCAAGTAACAAATGATACTATTTTTGAATGATTCCTTTTGCATTAGAAATTAAATATCTCAAGCTTTTCAGAAAGTTATAATTTGTAATTTTTAGAGGTCTGTAAAATTAATTACGAATTTTGAAATTAAGCCAATCTTGCCATGTTGGCTGCAGCGAACTTGTCAAAATTTGAAATTTTCCCTTTGTGTACTTCATCACGGTGAAAGGATAAACAACCAAAAATATTAATAAATAACAGCATCAAAACACAAAAATAGAAGGGATTTCGAATGGGAAACTACTTTTCTTTGCTAAGGTTCATATATTTCAACTTCTAGGAGCATTTTTTAGCTTTCAAACCTTCTATTAAGTGATCCTAACTTATTTTCTACCTCTTTCTCTTAGTTTTTCCATATTTGGGGAGTTTGGGACTTCATGGTTCTTTGGGATTTCGAATCTCTTGAGATTTTCACTGAATCTTTTGGATTTAAATGAGTTGTTTGGGTTAGATATAAAAAGTTTAATCATTTTGGTTTTGTTGGATTTAGGATTATATGTGATTTGGGGTTAGGGTTTGTTGTTGTTGTTTTTTTTTTGGGTCAAAGGTTAGGGTTTGTTGTTAGTAGAGGGGTTTTAATGAAAATAGATATTGCAATAATTTAAATTGTGGTTTAAGGATAGGGTTATATCTATTTGGGTTAGATAAAAGTTTTAATCAATTTTGGTTGTTGATATTGATTGGATTTCAATATTGGATATGTTGGAGGTTGGAATTCTAAGTGTATGAATTGAAGATTGTTATAAATGGTTGTTACTGAGATTGATCAATGAGTTTAAGAGTTATTTGACTCGAGGAAATAATTATAAGTTTGAAGTGAGGAATTTAACATGGGATTGAGAGTTGACTATAGGAGTTGTTGTGGGATATGAGATTTGAGGTTTTGAGCCTTGTAGGTTACTTTGTATTTAATTGTTTGTTTTTAGTTTGACTATAATCTACAATGTGATATAGATTAGTTTATGTTCAAGCTTAGTGGAATGATACCTCTGTGTTTGAGTTAGTCTTAAGCTTGAAGTTGAGGTAACCAGGATTAATTTACATTATATGCATATTGTGGACCGTAAGGTTTTCTTGATATTACTATGTAGCTACTTTATGAAAATGTGTTTTGAATAAATATGTGCTCTCCTGGTATCCCAAACCATAGTGAAGTAGGACGTATGTTTATGCTACCATATGGACTTATGTTGGTATAGAATTGCATCATGTTGTGCTTGAGGTGGCTATAAGTAGTGAATGATACGGTTTATACTCTATGTTATGTTGATTACTACATTGTTAAGATTATTATATTGTATTCATTCATGCATGGGGCTCATATGTAGATATTGGGGTTTGTTATGTGGAGGATAATTGTTCTTTAAGCCCATGTGGCATGCCTAGATTTGAGTTAAGCTCTTGGGTAGACACCTCTTTAGTGCTGGTTGAACTATAGAGCAAATGGGGACCTATTGAACAGACATGAGTGGGATGAGCTTTGGCTAGGGTACTCAGCACGGATGGTTTAGGTACATGTAAAGGAGTCATAAGAAGGAAGACAGTGAATTAGAGAGCAGAAACTACTTTGTAAATATTACATATGTGGTTGCACGTTTATAACTTAAAAATATTTTATGTATGGCATTGCATCATTGGCTTACTATTCTGCTTGTATATCTTGTGCATTGATTACTAGTTACTAGGACTTAATGTCTTATCTCATTGTTCTTCATTGTTTTTAGGAGGTAGCTAAAGGTATAGGCATGCATAGCCTAATAGGTTTTTTATGGCTTGGGATTGTACTTATATATATATATTGTCATTTAGGGCTTATGTTTTATGACATATACTTACTTTTTATCTGATTGTTGGATAATTGTATCTAGTAGAATGCTGTTAGAATGGCTAGAGGCTATAGGATATTATTGCATGTGACTATCTTGTGGATTCACAATCGACTTATTTTGGAAAACTTCTATGTGTTGATAATTGTTAATGTGTTGTGATTATTTGGAGTAAGCACGTGTATGACTTATGAGCTATGCTTAGCCCTTTGGGTCTTGTGCCTTAAGTCTTGTGATTGATGATTTTAATAAGTTGTAGGCGATTAATGTGCCTTGTGCCTTGTTGTTTTTGTTGTTGGACTTGTGGGTGTTTTTAGGAGCCTTGAATCTTATGTGATGTTTATGGGTTTGAGAAAGCATGATTTTATGAAAAATATAATATTTGAGAAATGGCCTCTTTTAGCCGTGATAGCCTTCGTGTCACGATTGAATCTTTCCTACCATGGTTCACTTCTTTAAATTGATTTATGTTTTATGTAATAAGAAAAGGCCTTTTCAATAATTGTTTCCATATGCTTCGTCTGGCCCTAAATATAAAAATTAACAAGAGTTACTTTTGATCCTAATAAATATGAAATATTAATCCACTTTATCTTTTAAATTTATAATTTTTTATAAATTCTCTTTATTAATTTACACATAGTCAAAGTAGTTTCCAATGTAAATAAATAAAAAGAGATATTTCAAACAAACCAACAAATATTTTTAACAAATAAATAATTTAACTAATTTTACTAATCTTTACAAATTTTGGTTATCTGGCTCATGCATTTAGATCCGATGAGTATATTTTTACACAAAAACTTTCATATTGAAATTTTGATTTTTGATATTTCAACATTCATTAATATACCACAACAAGAAAACAGAATTATTAGCAACCAATTCATCCAAGACGACAATTAATTAGCGATGGATTTTGCAAGGGAAAACTAAGACAAACTTTTATCTTTAATTTTACAAAAGTATGTGTATGGGTAAGAAATTATGTGGTTATTTGGGATATAATTAAGTAAAATGTGAAAACATATGGAAGAAGTAGCAATAAAAAGGTTTGATGGAATCACATGGATACATTAAGAATCAAATTAATATATGATTATGACATTACAATAATTTATTTCATATATAGATGAAAAGAGTTGTTGTTCAACATTCATTTTCTTGTTCAGCACACTATTTTTTTGTTGGCCAGCTTGTTCAACACATTAATTTCTTGAAAAACTGGATGGGCTACATGAATTTGCGTGGGAATTGAAAAGAAAAGGGATTTTAATTATCATTTGAAATGTGAAAAATAAAAAATAATATGAGATTCTACAGTCTCTCTAATGCTTCATAATACCCCTCTTAAGTTATTTAATTTTAACTTTGTTGAGGCTAAATTATACGCAATGTGCCTAAACTTTATGTCACATATATATAGATAATTTCCTTGACTTTTGAGGCTACTCCATAATTGGCAAAAACAAGAAAAGAAACTACTCTATAATGAACTCCTAAACTCTTACATTTATATGTGTAAGTTTTATACAATTAATAATTTTGTTTATTACTCGTTGGCACATAATTTAAAGTTAATTTAAAGAAGTTATCCACATATAATTCAAAATCTGAGCAGGTAATAAATGTGCACAAAATTATAATTTAATATAGTAATTGATTAATGAGAGTTATCAGCGCATACTTACGGAAGTTATTTATAAATGATTAAAAATTTAAAGAAGTTTTATATAATTTTACTTTTAAATTTTTTTATTAAGTTACTTAAAATTATTCTATTTCTATGTTTAGAAAATTCCAATAAAAATATCTTATGAATTTCTAAAACCTAAAATGGTGCTTCCAATTTTCAAAATTCCAAAATTAATACTCATGACTAAAATATAATTTTGAAATTACCTCTTATTTAAAAAAAAAAAAATCAAATCATCATTGCCAACAGCCCCACTATCGACTGGCCACCAAACTTCTCCCCCTGCCTATTCTCTGTTTTTTTTTCCCCAGCTATTGGATCAACATATTTTAGAGGTTCAGATTTTAGTTTTTTTTATAAACTGCTTATCAAAATTTTTTAAAAAATATTTAGTATATTTGCTAAATCATTAAAATTAAATTTTAGTATACTTTGTAATTTATTATTTATTTTTATAATTTAATATTTTAATAATAATTTTAAAAAGATTTAAATCTAAACTATTGAAACATTAATCTAAGAGTTAAAAAAAAAACAAAAAGGATGGAAAGGAAAAAAGAGATCAGAACCGAGCTCTAACACCAATAACTTTTTATTTTTTGCCCGGAGCCACGGTGGTCAAGGTCCCCCCATCGAATCCCAAATGGTTTAATGTCCATTGAAACAACAAGCCTCTGTTAATATAATGCAAAATTATATATAAGATAACTATACAAAAATGATCATGTTAAAAAATAGGTTAAAATATATTTATGGTCTTTTTAGTTTATATAATGTTTTAATTTGGTCTTTTAACTTTAAAAAATATATTTTTTTTAAAGCAAGGGTTAATACTATAAAATCACCAACATTTCAAAATTTTATTTTAATCAGATGAATTAATTTGAAATTTTGAAAATTGGTGTTAGCCTTTTGGTTTTTGAAAGTTAGAAGGTATTTTGGCGGAATTTTTCACATCACGACGTTGAATGATAGTTTACTCTATTTTTTATACTCAATGACGATAGCTTCAAAATGTGAATTTAACATTTACGTATGAGAAGTATGACATCAGGGGCTTTATTTCTTTCTAATCCTATTATTGTAGAAACAAAATGTTACTGATTTTGTTTAGTTTTTTCAATAATTAAAATATTCAAAAAAGGTTAAAACAATAATTAAAATATTATCTATACTTGTTAATGTTACGCTGCCGTTCAACCATTGAACAAATGATTCTCGAGATTTTAAATTTGACCTTCTTCCTTCTGAAGTTTTACTTATTAAAGCACAATAAGTTTTTTTTCCCCCCAAATTAACGTTTTTACCAAGTTGTATTTTTTAACTGATTAAAATTCATAGTTTATTTTGTTGTTAAATAAATTGTTTTTATTTACACATCAGTATAAAAATAATACTTTTGAGACAGTATGCCTTTATGATTTATGACATTTAAAATTTATCCATCAAAATGGTGCTTCGAAAAAAGTTATATTAAATGTTTAAAAATAAAAGCTGGATTCTGGGTTTTTGTTTTTTGTGTGTGTATTGAATATTCTATATTGAATTTTCATAATATATTTAAAAATAATGATCACTTTGAACTTTCTTAAAAAGGTCAAAGTGCAATTTTGATCTTGATTTTATTTTTCAGGTATATTTTACTCCTAATTTTTTAGTGATATAATTTTACCCTGATTTTATTTTTCAGGTATAATTTTATTCTTGATCTTTCTTTTCTCTAGTATAATTTGCTTCTGATTTTGGGATGTACCAAAAAGAAGATCAGAATCAAAATTGAACCACTAAAAAAAATCAAGAACAAAATTACGCTTAAATATAAGTTTAAGATTAAAATTACACCCTAGTCTTTCTTAAAATTGAAGATGTATCCATATCTTGCCGTTCAATTCTGACAATTTGTACTCGATTCTCAAAAATCAGTAAAGATGCTAAAAATAATAACTTTTTAAAACTATTATAACCTTCCTAAAATCGAAACTTCTTACATCAATTGTTTCATTTTCAATTTTTTTATTTCATATTTTTTCTCTTGTAGTCACATCCTATTCAAATTCTGATGATTTAATTTTATGTATGTAGATTCTATTATTTTTAACAATACTTTTATAAAATATTAAGTTTTAGTAGTTGGGTTTGAATTGTGACAAGAGCAAGAAAAAAAAAAAAACCAGACCGAAGCGATCAGTTTAACTAAAAACTGATAAACTAACCGTGGGTTTAGTTTGGTTTGATTTTTAAGCCAAGCAAGAGTTGAACTAGTAAAACGATGTGAATCGTGAATAAATTTTTTAATGTTGCCATTCTTAATATTTTAGTTACTGTGTAGATTTGAATAAATTTTTAATGATAATTTTGATAATAATAATTATTAATTTTATTATTGATGAATCATAAAGATTAAAATCATTAATGTTATTGTACCTTGTTATTGTTACAATGAAATTCTTATTATATTTTCTTTTATTTTGTTATTAATAATTATTAATATTATTATAGTTTGTTTTTTTAATTAACTGACCCTTAAATTCCTACTCCAGTTTAGTATCCAGTTTGGTGACAGAATACAATTTTCCTTACTTACGAAGAAACTGCCATTTAAGACCAAAAAACAATCTAAATTATCTAACAATTTTGTTGGGAGTAATTAGTACATCATATAATGTAATAATAATAATATTATTATTATTAATTATTATATTATTGAGAATCCCAAATTAAGATCCAGCCCATGGATCTCTAACAAAG
>NW_021636411.1:0-254927 GCF_004799145.2 Neltuma alba | reverse complement strand
TCAACTTCTAGGAGCATTTTTTAGCTTTCAAACCTTCTATTAAGTGATCCTAACTTATTTTCTTACCTCTTTCTCTTAGTTTTTTCCATATTTGGGAGTTTGGGACTTCATGGTTCTTTGGGATTTCGAATCTCTTGAGATTTTCACTGAATCTTTTGGATTTAATGAGTTGTTTGGGGGTTATATATAAAAAGTTTAATCATTTTGGTTTTGTTGGATTTAGGATTATATGTGATTTGGGGTTAGGGTTTGTGTTGTTGTTTTTTTTTTGGGTCAAAGGTTAGGGTTTGTTGTTAGTAGAGGGGTTTTAATGAAATAGATATTGCAATAATTAAATTGTGGTTTAAGGATAGGGTTATATCTATTTGGGTTAGATAAAAGTTTTAATCAATTTTGGTTGTTGATATTGATTGGATTTCAATATTGGATATGTTGGAGGTTGGAATTCTAAGTGTATGAATTGAAGATTGTTATAAATGGTTGTTACTGAGATTGATCAATGAGTTTAAGAGTTATTTGACTCGAGGAAATAATTATAAGTTTGAAGTGAGGAATTTAAACATGGGATTGAGTTGACTATAGGAGTTGTTGTGGTATGAGATTTGAGGTTTTGAGCCTTGTAGGTTACTTTGTATTTAATTGTTTGTTTTTAGTTTGACTATAATCTACAATGTGATATAGATTAGTTTATGTTCAAGCTTAGTGGAATGATACCTCTGTGTTTGAGTTAGTCTTAAGCTTGAAGTTGAGGTAACCAGGATTAATTTACATTATATGCATATTGTGGACCGTAAGGTTTTCTTGATATTACTATGGCTACTTTATGAAAAGTGTTTTGAATAAATATGTGCTCTCCTGTATCCCAAACCATAGTGAAGTAGGACGTATGTTATGCTACCATATGGACTTATGTTGGTATAGAATTGCATCATGTTGGCTTGAGGTGGCTATAAGTAGTGAATGATACGGTTTATACTCTATGTTATGTTTATTACTACATTGTTAAGATTATTATATTGTATTCATTCATGCATGGGGCTCATATGTAGATATTGGGGTTTGTTATGTGGAGGATAATTGTTCTTTAAGCCCATGTGGCATGCCTAGATTTGAGTTAAGCTCTTGGGTAGACACCTCTTTAGTGCTGGTTGAACTATAGAGCAAATGGGGACCTATTGAACAGACATGAGTGGGATGAGCTTTGGCTAGGGTACTCAGCACGGATGGTTTAGGTACATGTAAAGGAGTCATAAGAAGGAAGACAGTGAATTAGAGAGCAGAAACTACTTTGTAAATATTACATATGTGGTTGCACGTTTATAACTTAAAAATATTTTATGTATGGCATTGCATCATTGGCTTACTATTCTGCTTGTATATCTTGTGCATTGATTACTAGTTACTAGGACTTAATGTCTTATCTCATTGTTCTTCATTGTTTTTAGGAGGTAGCTAAAGGTATAGGCATGCATAGCCTAATAGGTTTTTTATGGCTTGGGATTGTACTTATATATAATATTGTCATTTAGGGCTTATGTTTTATGACATATACTTACTTTTTATCTGATTGTTGGATAATTGTATCTAGTAGAATGCTGTTAGAATGGCTAGAGGCTATAGGATATTATTGCATGTGACTATCTTGTGGATTCACAATCGACTTATTTTGGAAAACTTCTATGTGTTGATAATTGTTAATGTGTTGTGATTATTTGGAGTAAGCACGTGTATGACTTATGAGCTATGCTTAGCCCTTTGGGTCTTGTGCCTTAAGTCTTGTGATTGATGATTTTAATAAGTTGTAGGCGATTAATGTGCCTTGTGCCTTGTTGTTTTTGTTGTTGGACTTGTGGGTGTTTTTAGGAGCCTTGAATCTTATGTGATGTTTATGGGTTTGAGAAAGCATGATTTTATGAAAAATATAATATTTGAGAAATGGCCTCTTTTAGCCGTGATAGCCTTCGTGTCACGATTGAATCTTTCCTACCATGGTTCACTTCTTTAAATTGATTTATGTTTTTATGTAATAAGAAAAGGCCTTTTCAATAATTGTTTCCATATGCTTCGTCTGGCCCTAAATATAAAAATTAACAAGAGTTACTTTTGATCCTAATAAATATGAAATATTAATCCACTTTATCTTTTAAATTTATAATTTTTTATAAATTCTCTTTATTAATTTACACATAGTCAAAGTAGTTTCCAATGTAAATAAATAAAAAGAGATATTTCAAACAAACCAACAAATATTTTTAACAATAAATAATTTAACTAATTTTACTAATCTTTACAAATTTTGGTTATCTGGCTCATGCATTTAGATCCGATGAGTATATTTTTACACAAAAACTTTCATATTGAAATTTTGATTTTTGATATTTCAACATTCATTAATATACCACAACAAGAAAACAGAATTATTAGCAACCAATTCATCCAAGACGACAATTAATTAGCGATGGATTTTGCAAGGGAAAACTAAGACAAACTTTTATCTTTAATTTTACAAAAGTATGTGTATGGGTAAGAATTATGTGGTTATTTGGGATATAATTAAGTAAAATGTGAAAACATATGGAAGAAGTAGCAATAAAAAGGTTTGATGGAATCACATGGATACATTAAGAATCAAATTAATATATGATTATGACATTACAATAATTTATTTCATATATAGATGAAAAGAGTTGTTGTTCAACATTCATTTTCTTGTTCAGCACACTATTTTTTTGTTGGCCAGCTTGTTCAACACATTAATTTCTTGAAAAACTGGATGGGCTACATGAATTTGCGTGGGAATTGAAAAGAAAAGGGATTTTAATTATCATTTGAAATGTGAAAAATAAAAAATAATATGAGATTCTACAGTCTCTCTAATGCTTCATAATACCCCTCTTAAGTTATTTAATTTTAACTTTGTTGAGGCTAAATTATACGCAATGTGCCTAAACTTTATGTCACATATATATAGATAATTTCCTTGACTTTTGAGGCTACTCCATAATTGGCAAAAACAAGAAAAGAAACTACTCTATAATGAACTCCTAAACTCTTACATTTATATGTGTAAGTTTTATACAATTAATAATTTTGTTTATTACTCGTTGGCACATAATTTAAAGTTAATTTAAAGAAGTTATCCACATATAATTCAAAATCTGAGCAGGTAATAAATGTGCACAAAATTATAATTTAATATAGTAATTGATTAATGAGAGTTATCAGCGCATACTTACGGAAGTTATTTATAAATGATTAAAAATTTAAAGAAGTTTTATAATTTTACTTTTAAATTTTTTTATTAAGTTACTTAAAATTATTCTATTTCTATGTTTAGAAAATTCCAATAAAAATATCTTATGAATTTCTAAAACCTAAAATGGTGCTTCCAATTTTCAAAATTCCAAAATTAATACTCATGACTAAAATATAATTTTGAAATTACCTCTTATTTAAAAAAAAAAAAATCAAATCATCATTGCCAACAGCCCCACTATCGACTGGCCACCAAACTTCTCCCCCTGCCTATTCTCTGTTTTTTTTTCCCCAGCTATTGGATCAACATATTTTAGAGGTTCAGATTTTAGTTTTTTTTATAAACTGCTTATCAAAATTTTTTTAAAAAATATTTAGTATATTTGCTAAATCATTAAAATTAAATTTTAGTATACTTTGTAATTTATTATTTATTTTTATAATTTAATATTTTAATAATAATTTTAAAAAGATTTAAATCTAAACTATTGAAACATTAATCTAAGAGTTAAAAAAAAACAAAAAGGATGGAAAGGAAAAAGAGATCAGAACCGAGCTCTAACACCAATAACTTTTTATTTTTTGCCCGGAGCCACGGTGGTCAAGGTCCCCCCATCGAATCCCAAATGGTTTAATGTCCATTGAAACAACAAGCCTCTGTTAATATAATGCAAAATTATATATAAGATAACTATACAAAAATGATCATGTTAAAAAATAGGTTAAAATATATTTATGGTCTTTTTAGTTTATATAATGTTTTAATTTGGTCTTTTAACTTTAAAAATATATTTTTTTTAAAGCAAGGGTTAATACTATAAAATCACCAACATTTCAAAATTTTATTTTAATCAGATGAATTAATTTGAAATTTTGAAAATTGGTGTTAGCCTTTTGGTTTTTGAAAGTTAGAAGGTATTTTGGCGGAATTTTTCACATCACGACGTTGAATGATAGTTTACTCTATTTTTTATACTCAATGACGATAGCTTCAAAATGTGAATTTAACATTTACGTATGAGAAGTATGACATCAGGGGCTTTATTTCTTTCTAATCCTATTATTGTAGAAACAAAAATGTTACTGATGTTTGTTTTAGTTTTTCAATAATTAAAATATTCAAAAAAGGTTAAAACAATAATTAAAAATATTATCTATACTTGTTAATGTTACGCTGCCGTTCAACCATTGAACAAATGATTCTCGAGATTTTAAATTTGACCTTCTTCCTTCTGAAGTTTTACTTATTAAAGCACAATAAGTTTTTTTTCCCCCCAAATTAACGTTTTTACCAAGTTGTATTTTTTAACTGATTAAAATTCATAGTTTATTTTGTTGTTAAATAAATTGTTTTTATTTACACATCAGTATAAAAATAATACTTTTGAGACAGTATGCCTTTATGATTTATGACATTTAAAATTTATCCATCAAAATGGTGCTTCGAAAAAAGTTATATTAAATGTTTAAAAATAAAAGCTGGATTCTGGGTTTTTGTTTTTTGTGTGTGTATTGAATATTCTATATTGAATTTTCATAATATATTTAAAAATAATGATCACTTTGAACTTTCTTAAAAAGGTCAAAGTGCAATTTTGATCTTGATTTTATTTTTCAGGTATAATTTTACTCCTAATTTTTTAGTGATATAATTTTACCTCTGATTTTATTTTTCAGGTATAATTTTATTCTTGATCTTTCTTTTCTCTAGTATAATTTTGCTTCTGATTTTTGGATGTACCAAAAAGAAGATCAGAATCAAAATTGAACCACTAAAAAAAATCAAGAACAAAATTACGCTTAAAATATAAGTTTAAGATTAAAATTACACCCTAGTCTTTCTTAAAATTGAAAGATGTATCCATATCTTGCCGTTCAATTCTGACAATTTGTACTCGATTCTCAAAAATCAGTAAAGATGCTAAAAATAATAACTTTTTAAAAACTATTATAACCTTCCTAAAATCGAAACTTCTTACATCAATTGTTTCATTTTCAATTTTTTTATTTCATATTTTTCTCTTGTAGTCACATCCTATTCAAATTCTGATGATTTAATTTTATGTATGTAGATTCTATTATTTTTAACAATACTTTTATAAAATATTAAGTTTTAGTAGTTGGGTTTGAATTGTGACAAGAGCAAGAAAAAAAAAAACCAGACCGAAGCGATCAGTTTAACTAAAAAACTGATAAACTAACCGGTGGTTTAGTTTGGTTTGATTTTTAAGCCAAGCAAGAGTTGAACTAGTAAAAACTGATGTGAATCGGTTTGAATAATTATGTTGCCATTCTTAATATTTTAGTTACTGTAGATTTGAATAAATTTTAATGATAATTTTGATAATAATAATTATTAATTTTAATTATTGATGAATCATAAAGATTAAAATCATTAATGTTATTGTACCTTGTTATTGTTACAATGAAATTCTTATTATATTTTCTTTTATTTTGTTATTAATAATTATTAATATTATTATAGTTTGTTATTTTTAATTAACTGACCCTTAAATTCCTACTCCAGTTTAGTATCCAGTTTGGTGACAGAATACAATTTTCCTTACTTACGAAGAAACTGCCATTTAAGACCAAAAAACAATCTAAATTATCTAACAATTTTGTTGGGAGTAATTAGTACATCATATAATGTAATAATAATAATATTATTATTATTATTATTATTACTATTATTGAGAATCCCAAATTAAGATCCAGCCCCATGGATCTCTAACAAAGCATCTTCTTCGTCATTGAAACTTCGTTTTCTTGTTATTTTTCTCCCAAAAAGTCATCAAAAAGGTCGATTGCAATTTTCACAGTCATTCACAGGCTTTTTCTTCAAAGGGCTCTCTCGCGGGGAAGAAATCAAACTGTGAGGGAGAGAGGGCTCAGAGTGGGGTTGGGGAGGGAAAGTTAAAACGAGATTGACGAGGGTGTAAGTCAACCGGCGCTTTTTGGATTCATATGTATTTGTAAGGCTTCGAAGACTCCACATATTACGTTTTATCTTTTCCCCCTTTCCCCACTCTCGCTCTCTCTGCTCTCCCCCCTTTCTCTCTCTTCTGCTCGCAAATCTATGAGCCCCCCTTTTCTACCCCTATTTTTGTTTAATTTATTCATAATTTTTATATCTCTCTCTCTCCCCGTCAAGCATGCATAGAGCGAGATAACACACCACACTGAAGACTAGGGTTCTTATTTATTTATTTTCCTTCTTCCCTTCTTCTCTCTTCTGGGTATTATCAGAAATTGCTGTACTGTGAAGGATAGGGTCATGTTCATATGCATATGTAGAGAGAGAAAGAGAGGGGGATAGGGAAGGAAGAGGCGAGCTAGCTGGAATCAGAGGGCTTTTTTCTTCTCCTTCTTCTCAGCTTGTCTTCTCTCTCTTTCTTCCTCTCTCAATAATAGAAGGTGAATTATATATACACACAAAAGGAAGACATTTTATTTCAAGCTACAGAGAGAGAGAAAGGTGAGACATTGGGGGGCTTTATCCTTTTGTCTCCTCTATCTCTCTCCCTTATATTTTCGGAGCTTCATATCCTTCGTTTTTCTCAGTCTTGTCAAGCGAGAGCGAATACATAGTTTAACATATATTTTTATATAGATAAATTTAATATACACACACCCCCCACACGCACTCGAGGTCGATTCTGATTTCTCGAAACCCCATTTCATCTTAGAGGTTTAAAACTTCTGGGGTTGCTGAATTTGCATCGAATCTCATGTACGGAAGACTGAGCGGTTCATACTGAGTTTCGGATTTGAGAGGAAAGAGAAGAAGAAGGAGAAAAAGTGGCTTCTTTGATGAGTTTTGGGGGTTTTCTCGACAATAACTGGGGTGGTGGTGGTGCTGGCGGCGGCGGAGGAGGGGGCGGCGGCGGTGCCGGAATCGTCGCCGATATTCCTTACAGCAACGGCACCAACGATAATAGAATGCCGTCGAGTGGTTCAATCTCACAGCCTCGTCTCGTCACACCGCCAACAATGGCCAAATCCATGTTCAACTCTCCTGGGCTTTCTCTAGCACTGGTGAGATCTCCTTCGTTAATTATTCCCTCACTTTTTGGGGGTTGTACTATATATTGTTTGTATGTTTGTTTGTTTATTTATTTGATTTTTTGGATTCTCTTTTGGATAAAGCAAACGAGTCTTGACGAGCAACAAGGGGATGCGAATAGAATGCCTGAGAGCTACGAGCCAAATGTTGGGGCAAGAAGAAGCCGAGAAGAAGAACACGATAGCAGATCTGGCAGTGATAATATGGAAGGCCCCACTTCCGGCGACGATCAGGACGCCGCCGACAACCGTCCGAGGAAAAAACGTTATCACCGACATACCCCTCAGCAAATACAAGAGCTCGAAGCGTATGATCTCCCTCCCAGTTCCTCTCTCTCTCTCTCTCTCTCTCTAATTTTATCACACAGAATTTTCTGGGTTCTTGTTCAATCCTTACTGTCCTTTTTTCCCCTTGGGTTTAGTTTATTCAAGGAGTGTCCACACCCAGATGAGAAGCAAAGACTAGAACTGAGCAGAAGGCTTTGCTTGGAAACCAGACAAGTGAAATTTTGGTTCCAAAATCGAAGAACCCAGATGAAGGTAACGACTAATATCCTCTTGGACATGTTTTTCGTGTTCGGGTTCAACGAGGTATATGCGATACTTATGTTTCTGTTTCGTCTCAGACCCAATTGGAGCGCCATGAAAACACTTTGCTGAGACAAGAGAACGATAAACTGAGAGCAGAGAACATGTCGATAAGAGAAGCCATGAGGAATCCTATATGTTCAAATTGTGGAGGCCCAGCCATTATAGGTGAGATTTCCCTCGAAGAACAACACCTAAGGATTGAAAACGCTCGATTGAAGGACGAACTAGACCGAGTTTGTGCTCTCGCCGGAAAGTTTCTCGGCCGACCCATTTCTTCATTGACC
The DNA here is from genome assembly GCF_004799145.2 of Neltuma alba. Lineage (NCBI taxonomy): Eukaryota > Viridiplantae > Streptophyta > Magnoliopsida > Fabales > Fabaceae > Neltuma > Neltuma alba. The sequence continues at coordinate 246,732 of NW_021636411.1, read as the reverse complement.
AGTCCGATTGGTCCTCCATTGCCAAACTCAAGCTTAGAACTCGGAGTTGGCATCAACGGGTTTGATGGTATGAGCACAGTGCCTTCAACTTTGCCTTTAGGGCCTGGTTTTGGGATATCGAGCCAACTAGCCATGGTTCCTCCGGCGACAACAACGTCGGGGACGACTTTGACCAGACCATCGGGCACTTTGGTCGTCGGCGGTGGGCTTGACAGGTCCATAGAGAGGTCTATGTTTCTGGAACTAGCTTTGGCGGCCATGGACGAGTTGGTGAAGATGGTGCATACAGATGAACCTCTCTGGTTAAGAAGCTTAGAAGAAGGAGGAAGAGAGATTCTGAACCAAGAAGAGTACATGAGAACATTCAGTAATCCTTGCATTGGAATGAGACCAAATGGCTTCGTCTCCGAAGCTTCTAGAGAAACTGGAATGGTCATAATAAACAGCTTGGCCCTCGTTGAAACTCTAATGGATTCAGTAAGTTTATAATATATAGATATATTTATATATTCATCACCTTCAAATTCCTTTTTTTTTTTCTTTTCACATTTTACGGTGAAATCAAAGTCTGAACCAAACCCATTTGCTTTATTTTTCTATAGAATCGATGGGCAGAAATGTTTCCTTGTTTAATTGCCAGAACCTCCACCGCTGAAGTAATCTCCGGTGGAATAAATGGAACTAGAAATGGTGCCCTCCAACTGGTAAAACTTGAAAAGAAACTTGTCTTTTTTCAGAAGATTAACATGTAAAGAATGTTACTGATTTGAGTGTTTTATACGGAAAAAAAACTTGGAATTCGCAGATGCATGCTGAGCTCCAGGTTCTTTCGCCGTTGGTGCCAGTTCGCGAGGTGAATTTTCTTCGTTTCTGCAAGCAACACGCAGAGGGGGTTTGGGCTGTGGTTGATGTCTCCATTGATAACATTCGAGAACCTTCTGGAGCTGCGTCTTTTATGAACTGTAGAAGGCTTCCTTCTGGGTGCGTTGTTGAAGATATGCCAAATGGTTATTCCAAGGTCAGTAGTAGTAGAATTTTCCCAGTTAGTATCTTTTTCATATTTTGATCCTATAAGTTTCCTATTGATTGAACTTGTGTTTCCTTCTGGTGGGTTTGACGCATGAATGTCACCTCATCTCTGTACCACATTGGGTCATATCTGTTTTGGACATGAGTGAATTTACCAAATTGAACCTCCCTTTTCACCCGCTTTGATGTTTTCTTGGGATACAAGACTTAGTTTTTAAAAAAATACTTTAAAATATTTATATTTATTTTTTAAATTAATTTGTCTAACTTATAAATGATATATAAAATATGCAAGAAAAATCTAGTAACATATGTTATGATTAAGTAATTTATTTATCTTTCTCAAATTAATCAAATGCTTATCATGCTAAGGAAATGAGGTAGTATTTGTGTATCCCATGTGTTTATTCTTTATCTCGGTGTTCTCTTTAATGACCTAGGATCAAACCATGCACATATATTTACATTGTTTAATGATTAATAATTAAATGCATAACAAAACCCAGTGCTCCGTTTATTATCTGGAGACTGAAATGAATTCAGTACATTGTTAATAAATTTTTATATTTTATATTAATAAATAAATTGTGAATAATATATAGCCTTGTTTTTTAGTTTTGAAATAAGAGAGGCAAAACACCAGGCGAAGGAATCATGGGGTTTCTTCCTTTTGCTTTTCGAAGCTATTTAAGGAGCTCATGGTTCGAAGGAACCTAGCTTAATTTGTCTAGTGACTACCCACCACATAACCACTCTGTCAGTGATAATTCCCAAATATATATATTATTTTATATTTTAGACAGTCAAAGCATCTGCACCTGAGTAGGATGCTTCTTTTGGTCTCATTAATATATTCCTAACTTGGATTTTCAGCAATGGATTGCGATTGTGATCCTATATAATATATAATTGTAATTGAATAATAGTATTATAATAATAATATGCTCTCATGAGGGGCAGAATCGAGATTAATTATTAATCTATTATTTTCTCCTTACTAAGAGCCTAATCTTTTACTTAAATTTCTGAACCCTGAACACATTAATTATTAATCCCGTTACTTAATCCTTGATTCTATAAACAATGAATATGATGTTTCTATTCTAGTTTTTGATGCTGGGTGAATCAGTGGTCTTCTTTGAAGCAATATTTTATTCATCTTTTTCTAAGCTAGCTAGCCCCTATAATCCGCAGCTCTGTTGCATGTGTGTGTGTGTAATATATATATATATATATAATTAATATTGTAAGAGAGCCTTGAAGTCAAAGTCGAAGACTGGCTATTTTGTTCATTTCTTTAGAGCAAATCTCGATGTCGCTTCTTTCTCTTCACAGTGCTCGCTGCTCCTCTAAATCCTCTCCTTTTTTCGCATGACGTAGCAAATATTTTATGTGTTTGTTGCTCTAGTTTCATTGAACCCAATCCTCAGGCACATTTCCCAGATTTCTTTTGCTTTTTTTTTTTTTTTTTGTATTTTTCTGTCATCTTCTTCCTCCATCCCTCGTGAGACGGCTTAAGCTAGCTTGAACCTTGAAGAAATAGCTTCAATTCTTTTTCTTTTTAATCCTTTGGACGCATCTGAGCCAATCGTAATACCAGGAAGAAAAATCTGCTTTCTCTTCCTTTTTAGTTTTTCCTATAATATTTTGAAAATCGATTATTTTATTTCCTGTAATCCTCTTGATGTACTTGATCTGGAGAACCCCATGTGAATTCAGTGTACGTATTGTACAAGATCATCGTGAAATTAGTGCTCTATCAGAAAAGTCCAAACTTTCTCTACTAAAACACGATCCTGTGAGGAATTCATAATAAATTCTTAATTGGATATTACAAATACGATAAAAACTTCACATTCTGAAAACTTACGCCATTAATGGAGTTAACTGGTTTTGCATGATTTTACAGGTGACATGGGTGGAGCATGCAGAATACGATGAAAGCCAAGTCCACCAATTGTATAGACCCTTGCTGACCTCCGGCATGGGCTTCGGTGCTCAACGGTGGGTCGCCACCCTGCAACGCCAATGCGAGTGCCTCGCCATCTTAATGTCCTCCTCCGTCCCCTCTCGAGATCACTCCGGTAAGTTTCAACGCCGGCGTATATTAATAATTATCTCATCTATTATTAAAAATAATTCCTTGTATTAGTGTTCACAAGTGTTGTATTTTTCTCTGAACTGCTTGAGTTTTCTTGGGTTGTTTCTAGCTGCCATAACTGCCGGCGGCCGGCGGAGCATGCTGAAGCTAGCCCAGCGAATGACCAACAATTTCTGCGCCGGAGTTTGCGCTTCCACCGTGCACAAGTGGAATAAACTGAACGCCGGCAACGTGGACGAGGACGTCCGGGTGATGACTCGAAAGAGCGTGGACGATCCCGGCGAGCCGCCGGGGATAGTTTTAAGCGCAGCCACCTCCGTTTGGCTCCCGGTTTCGCCCCAGAGACTGTTCGATTTCCTACGTGATGAGCATCTCCGAAGTGAATGGGACATACTCTCAAACGGTGGGCCCATGCAAGAGATGGCCCACATCGCCAAAGGCCAAGACCACGGCAATTGCGTCTCTCTCCTACGAGCGAGTGTACGACCTTCTCTCTCATTCTTCTCACTCTTGCATGTGGAATTTTTTCTATTGACGAAAATACCCTGCGATGTGAGGCAAGGTCAATAGGGCGTTGTCGTTTAGTGTAATGGTGTTTGGTTAAAAAGGTGAAATCGGGAAGGGCAGGTTGGGAAATTTGGAAGTATCTGTGTGGACAAGGAGGGGAACAGAAATAGGGCAGCGGTGTTTGTTTCGGAGCAAGGTTTGATGAAAAAAGTCAAAATATAGGACGGTTGTCAACTTTCTGAATTTCTGAGCAACTCTCTGACCTGTTTGCTTGAAAAAAAAATACTATAATTTGTGAATTAACCTTTTTAACCCCCCCCCAAAATAAAGGAGAAATAAATAAATAATCGAAATAAAAATATGGTCCCCGGGTTTGACTATGGCTCGTTGTGAACTTTAACGATGGAGACAAAAGCAATTTAATTTGTTTTATTTTCTTGCGCAGGCGATGAATGCAAACCAGAGTAGCATGCTGATACTGCAGGAGACATGCATAGACGCGGCGGGATCTCTTGTGGTGTACGCGCCGGTAGATATCCCGGCCATGCACGTGGTGATGAACGGCGGCGACTCGGCGTATGTGGCGTTGTTGCCATCCGGGTTCGCTATAGTCCCGGATGGGCCAGGGTCGCGGGGGTCACAAACGCCGGCGAGCAACGGGAATGTGAACGGCGGTGGCGTGAATGAGAGGGTGAGTGGGTCCCTCCTGACGGTGGCTTTTCAAATCCTCGTGAATAGCCTTCCTACGGCCAAGCTCACGGTGGAATCGGTGGAGACGGTGAACAATCTCATCTCGTGTACGGTTCAGAAAATAAAGGCCGCTCTTCGCTGTGAAAGCTGACTCTCACGTGGTGCATCGTAGGTCACGTGACCTAGTTGAATTTTTTTTTTTGGGGTTTCGCTGATATGCTTTTCGTAGGGGCGCTTGTGCTTATTTAATTTCTTGAAAGCTCAGCTTAGTTAATTTGTCAGGGTGGCGCGTGTAGAAGACGCGAGTTTGGGTTTCATGTGGGGGTGTTGAGTCAAGAACGAACCGCACAGGAATCAACAAGAAAGAGAACAAAGTCCTTGCATGGTGGCAAGGATCCGAAACTCATATGATCCGGATCTTTAGCGCAAGGCAAGGGTGGTGGTTCGGGTATTGACTCAGGTCAACCCTTGCATTCTCAATTAGTGACAGAAAATTGCTTCTTTTTTTGGTTTAATATTTTGATGAAATCTAAGATAAATTATAATATAAAATAAACGGAAGTGTGAATGGTGTTCCCTGTATTTTCTTTCAATCGGTGTGATTCACGCGCTCGCTGGTGAGGGTGGGGATATATGTGTCATCTGATGTGAGGAGTCTGCTCATGAATTAAATGAGGGGGCAGAAGCTGTGGGTAGCGTTGCCATCATTTAATGCTACGAGTATGGCGCTGGCCCTGTTAACGTCATTTTGCCAATTATACTAGGACACGTGGTGAGATGTTATTGGAAAAAATTGCTACCTTCATGAACAAGAAGATGGTGCTTCAGTTCATATGCTTAGCTGGACACGTCTCATTCTTTTTGGATGAAACTTGAAGAATGGAGATTCAAAAATTTGGAAAAGTAAAGGAAAATTTCCCTCCACTAATCTCTGAGTCTCTTTATGTAAGAATAATTAATTAGTTAAAATTAGTTCCAAAAAAATAAACATGTACAAACTGTAATCTTCTAAAAAAAATAGAAAATGCTTTTTACAGATTTTAACTTTTCGAAACTATAACAAGAACCGTTCATGACCTATTTGTTTTTTTAAGATACAATACGTATTTTTTGTCATTTTCTTTTAAATAGCTTTTCAAAATATATCCTTGTTTACATGAAAAGAGAGTATGAGATGGAGAATAAAAAAAAAAAAGTATATTTCAAAAAATAAAATAATAAATATATTGAGTGTTAAAATAAGTGATTAATTAGGATAAAATAGAAAACCAGTTTAAAATCTTTTAGATATCTTGTAAATGTTTCTTATAAGAATAAAAGTGCAAACTATTCATGAATTGTTACTCAAAGTGAGCCTAGACTATAAGCTTGGATCAGTTAAATTCAACTAACATTACTATATTTTGTGAACTTTCAAGATGATATTGCTATGATATTTGCTTCAAATAAAACTTTTGAAAGCTTTCAGCAAAAGAATATACTTTAAATTTATATTATTTTCATAAGTTCTTGAAGCATCGGCTTTTTATCTTTACATTTTTTAGTCTTTCAGCGTGTCATGCCGAGAATATCTTCCGCTTTTCTATTTGATTCTCGCTCTTCCTTTTAACATGGACAATCTTCAATAATATATTATCCATGTGTTGGCAAAAAAATATTATCCATATAAATTAAGTGGTTTGGCGAAATATCAATATACATGAGACTGATAGATAAAATTATTATTGTGTTACGCATATTAAAAGATGATAAATAAAAATATTATCGTGTTCTGCATATGAAAAGACTTATAATGCATGTAGATGCACACCTTAAATACCTATTTATACATAAATATTTTAATATCAAGATTTTAAAGGGAACCTATGATTTAATAAAGTATAAAAAAATTTTAAGGTTAATATAATTTTTAGCTCCTTAAATTTATTCTCATTTTAGTTTTAGTTCTTTAAGTTTTAAATCATAGGTTTTACCTCAAAAAGCAAAATCGTTCACATTTTTATTAAATTGGAAGGATAACATTTTAAATAAAAAAAATTTGAGGGAGTAAAACTTATGATTGGAAATTTGAGGAATCAAAACCAAAATTAGAGCAAATTTCAGGGACTGAAAATTGAATTAACCCAAAATTTTATGCTATTAAATTACTTTTCACAATATACATATACATAATATGGAACTCTTTAAAAGCATTTGTTTAATAGTTGTAGTTAACTACTCTTTTGGTCATATCTATATGACAGATAGAGAAGACATTTTTTGATCTTATTTATAAGGCACTGAGAGAATTTTTTGTATGGATGTATAATTTTACTCCTAATTTATTATTGTATTGATTTTGTTTATACGAGATATAATGTATATTAAATAGGGATAAAGTTGAAAAGTTATTAAATTTTAATTTAGAGTTAATAAAGTTTAAGATTTTTTTTTTGTCTATGTAAAAATACTGTATAAAACATATTGGAAGTGCCTTATAAATAAGATCAGAAGAGTATATATAAACAAAATACATTGAAGCTTAGTTACATTTAATTTTCAAAACTTATATTAAATACAATGTGACACATCATTATGTCCAATGCTTACTCTTATGGTCCTATTTATTTATAAGGCGGAGAAAATACTTTTTTAATCCTATTTATAAATCACCTTATTAAATTGTTAATATAATGTACTATTTTAACTTTAATTTATTATAATTTGGATAGTTATTTTTTTAAAAAGTATACATATTAAATATGAGTAAAATTAAAAAGTTATTATATTTTATAAAAAAATTAATATAGTTTAAAATTTTTCTTTATTTATTGATTTATATGAAATTAAAAAAGTTAATATAATTTAAATTTTTTTATTCATGTGAAATATGACAAAAGAGTATAAGCTGTGTCAATAATAGATGCCAGTAAGTGATAAAGTCTCCCGATGGGGCCGTTCCTGCAAAACCATCAACACGTCTCTTGTCCAATCTTGCAATTAAGACATATATAGTGTCAATGAATTCGAAGTCAGGTCTAATAGAGAAGGGACTAGCTACTCATGCAAACAGGTTTGAATCTCCATTCCATTTAGAGAAGTGACTCGCAATTAATAAATTAAGTTTTGAATATGATTGTCTTTAATAAAAAATATTTATACCAAAAAAATATTGTTATTATAAAACTAAAGAAAGAATAGGAAAAAAATAGTAGAGAATTTAAAAGAAGAGAAGATGATAAGAGTATTCCTCATTCAATTGTAAGTACTGAATACATGGACAGTGAGAGTATTATATGTTTGTCAAAAAAAGACATAAATTTACAACTTTAACCAAATCTATAGATTAAATAATAATAAGAGATAATTGTAGGAGAATTAAAATAATGTAATATTTTAGAAATAATAAGAGAAATATGGACATGGACACTGACATTATTATATGTTTGTTAAAAAAAGACAAAAGAAATTAAGAAAGAAAATTATGCATAAAATTCATTTCTTCTCTGGACAATACCAACTCATCATGAGATCTCAACTAGTGAACTCAACAATTCAAATGGTATATACTACCTCTGATCTTAATTATAAGATCTAATTAACTAATTTGAGAAGATTAAGGAAAGAAGTTAAGATAGTTATTTGTAATAAATAGATATTATCTTTCCTAAAATATCCGTACTAATTAAGTATATTGGTTAGAACTATCATTGTTAGAAAGATTAATTTGAGAAAAGAATACATAAATATGATAAACAAAATGGATTAGAGTCTTATATTTATGATCAAAATAAAAGTTAAACAAGATCTTATATTAAGAACCGAAGGTAATATTTCATTTGTAATGCATAGCCTTTTTTTTTTAATGAAAAAGGAAATTTCGCATTGAGAAGAAAGTCATCACAACAACTAAAAGTCCAAATTATAAAGAGACAAAACAGACTAGAAAGCAAACAATTAAAGCCGGTGATTTAAGACGACTATACCCCATACGGTACTATCTTTAATTTTAATTATAAGATCCTGTTTATAGTTTATAAATAAAATCTTATAATTAGAACAGGAATTAGTATTGAATATGACTCTAGTATAGCACGCCATAGAGAATAACATGGATCCATCTGCGGGCGCACCCTACATGCAACAGTAGAGCCACATGCATGATGGAGTAAACTGTGTTAGGAAGTAGGTTTGAGGTCTTCTAGTAAGGGATTGTGGACTTGTGGTATAGCGCAGAGCATGCATCCCTATCTATTCCCTCCTTCCCTTCTCCGTGAAGGATTTCGTTGCACGCTCCAACACGCGTCAGGAATCATCCTGCAGATACATTCTGGAGGCAAATCCCAAAAGAAGATTGTCACTGAGACATTGAGGCAACTCAATATCTCACGACATTGGCACCCATTATACATTGAATAGGCTCTTAATTTATTTTATAATATTTAATCCACTCCTTCTTCACAAATATCGGCATTATTAATTAATTACTTCATATCATCAAGTCATTAATAAAGATACTTCGTCTGATCTTATATGAAAGAGCTGCCTATAACTAGTAGAGAAGATTGGGGAAAAAAATCCTTCATTAAAATTTTATTAATGAGAAAGATGAAAGTCAAAAAAGTGTTGGGCGTCTGGTACCCTTTATATATATATATATATATATATATATATATATATATAATATTTGCACAGCACCGGTAGTTTTTGCGTATAAAAATTTATCAAGTTCTTTTCATCAATGAAATTTCTAATGAATTATTTTTTTTTTCAAGCTTTCGCTAACTAATATATAGATATTGAAAAATTAATTAAACTAGATAGTTGTGAAAAAATGTCTGTTATTTTGCCAAAAAAGTCCATTTTAATCATTTATATTGTAAACTACTCGATTGATGAAAATTCTCCTTAGCATGTGCAGTTAATTAAGAGATTTTAAAAAAAAATTATGAATTTGAAAAACAAAATAAATTGAAGTTTTGCATGCAAAATCAAAGTAAACTTTTCTACTAGTTCTTACGTTTAAGATCTGAAGTAATAATTTTTTCCAGCTTGATCTTTATTGCTTTTAAGTTCACAATGTATTACATGACTTCTTTTATCAGAGGGTGTTTTGAAAAACACTATAAGTACCTAAAAAAATTGCTTTCATGCAAGTTCTAAGATAAAACTTTTCCCATGTACTTAGTTTGTACACACTAAAAATCACCTCTGAAAAGCTAATCAAAGCACTTCTTAAACAAAATCAACTTCCTTTCACTTAACCTGCTCTGGGCAAATCCAATCTATTTTCAAAGTAATGCAAAATCAAAGATACCTTTTTTTTCTAGCATTTTTTTTTATTTTGAAATTATAATTATGCTCATTCCGATTTTTTTTTGGGGAACAATTGTTTATTTGTATCATGCGTGATAAATTTTACTACCTCCAGTTCTAATTATAAAACCTTATTTATAGTCTATAAATAAGATCTTATAATTAGAATCGGAGATAATATAACTTACCCAAAAGTTCCAATCAATTGGTTTTCAATTGGAAGAAGTATTTCAACCCAAAAATAAATGAAAGGTTCATAATAATCCACAAACATTGTCATTTTTATTAACGACAGTTCACGATGTTGCTCGCACAATCCACGTATGGGGCCCTCCCCACAAAACTCTCTTATCTGCTTTTTGAACTTTAAACCCTAATAATAAGAACAACAACAACAACAACTCCTTTTCAATCATATAATAATTAAGATTTTTTTTGGTTTGAAACGAGTTCTCAAATCGAAATCATTGAACGCCCCTCTTTTGCATCCATAAAATTTTTTAAATGCGCATTTATATGATTTGGACACGTACATTTGAAATATTTCAGCATATGACTGAGGAAAAAGTTGAGATGTTTGATTCTCTGTGAACTACGACTAACTTGGCTCTTTAATGAGATTCTAACATTTTAGCCACTCGAATGAGTCGCCTAAGAGAGATGGATGATTTCTACGTGTAAGAAAAACAGGATACACACACACACACACAGACACTCAAAATAATCAATCCATATTACATATATATATATATATATATGATGCTCAAAAAAATTACAGCGAAACACATATAATTACCTCTCGACATTAGCTCAATAGACTTGATGAAGATTCAATCTGAATAATAGAAAACCGTAAAGTCAATAGCACCGTTAGAAAAAAGTAGTATAGGGAATCTTTTACCTAGTGATTAGGCACAATCACTACAAAAAACCATGTATTTTGTAGCGGTTAAAATATGAAATTTCTAGTGGTTTTAACCGTAACAAACAACATTTGTAGTGGTTACACAAACCGCTAGAAAATCAAGTGCAAGAAATACACTTCTAATGGTTATGAGAACCGCTACATAGTATGGTCAAAATACCAAAAACTTTCTAGCGGTTAACACAACCGCTAGAAAAAACCAGGATTCCCACAGTAATGAGACGAAATTTGTAGGAAATTATTGAAAATTTGTAGCAATTTATTAATCGCTAAAAAGTTGTGAGCGAAATTTTATTTTGCCAGGAAACAAAAATTTTCATTTTGACGCCAAATATTTCTATTTGGAGGAAATCAAATTTTGCCAGGAAATGAAATTTTGGAATTGCTGCCAATAATTTCTAGAGGTTAGAAACCGCTAGAAATGTGACGGCAAATTTAAATTTTGCGAAATTCATCCCTCTTTTTTCATTTTCTAGCGGTTTGGGAACCACTAGAAAGTTTATTCCAGGCCAAAAAAATAAATAAATTGAGATGTTTGATTATTAAAAAATATAATATTATAAATTTAAAAACCATTAAGTAGATTATATTAGAGAATATTTGTTAATATGTATATTTACCAATGTATTACATGTTATATATTTGAATTTTGCGATAAATAATAAGTAATTAAATGTTGAGGCCCCTCTACTTCATCTTCATTGGGATCCTCACTTTCGTGAACGCCAAAAGCATCACACACAGCATCGTTCACGGCATCAGCTTCTTCCACTCGAGCTCCCATCCGTGAAACTATTGGAACTGACTCAGCAACCATATCTAGTCGTTGCCATGTAGTTGCCAAAATACATACTCTTGCGGGAAGGGCTTAAAGATCAAATGTTCTCTAACAATATCTCTGGGATGCCACTTCTTGAAATTACATTTAGGACATGGATATTGAATCTTACCATTTACAGCGGTATTGGCAAAAGTAAAATCCAAGAAATAGTTTAGACCAGCCAAGTATTGCGGAGTCGGCCGATACAAGTTGATCCACGACCTATCCATCACTGATGTTGATCAAATTTCATGAACATATGATAGGGGAAGCTCAAAGAGAAGTTAAAATAAATTTTAGATGGAGTTCTTCAACTTATAAAGGAGACTACCAATGGATAGATAATAGTCAATTTTTTGTAGCAGTTCTAAACCGCTAGAATTTTCTAGCGGTTATAACAGCTAGAAATTTGAATTCACAAGCATTTTCTAGTGGTTATGGATTTTCTAGTAGTTTATGACTGCTAGAAGTTTCAAGCCGGGAGGGAAATTTGAATTTACCAATGATTATCTATTTTCTAGCGGTTTCTAACCGCTAGAAATGTTTTTGGTAATGGTTCTTTATGTTCTAGCCGTTTATAACCGTTAGAAATTTTGAGGGAAGAGGAAAATTTGAATTTTACTATAACGGTGTGACTTTTTTAGTGGTTATAACCACTAGAAAGTGTCAGTTAGTATAAATTGATATTTATTAAATTAAATTTTACAAAAATAATAAAATAATAAATAGGTATTAAAAGGTATAAATAATATATCTATGCATAAAATTAAAAAAATTCCATGATATGTTAAATATTAAAATACGTATTACAAGAAAGAATTTTAATGTTAAAAGGATATATGTTCAGCATGTTTTATATAGTGCAACAATATATTAATTAATACTTGATATAAATAAAATTATAGAAATAAATAAAAAAAGTAAACAAATAAACATAAAATTTAAATAAATATAAACATAAAGCATAAGATAATAAAATTTAAATCCAAATAAAATCCTACACAAGGAAAACAAGGGAAATCAGGTGTGAGGGGTAGAAGCTGTAAAGCCCTTAACCCACAAAACATTATAAACTCGTCATAAAACACTACTATGGTAGAAAAGGAAAGATGTTGCAACTTACTACAATAGTAGAAATAAATTTGCATAATTTTAGAAATTAACATTTAAATTCGGTTTAAACTCAAACTCCGTTGCACGCAACTAAAATAATTCATTAACATCCACTGGGCCTCCGAGCCTCCGGCCCAGGTAACAAAAGACATCAACATCAGCCCATACGATTGGTTTCCAATAATGTGTATCAAAGTTTCACAAAACACTAGAAATGGCCTTCGGCCAACCAAAAATAAGGAGATAACATTTCCTCCAGTTTACAATAAGACCAACAATCAAAATATTTCAAAAGGGGCCCTAAATGTGACAATATACAACTAGCCATACATATACAAGGGCTAGAGGCCTAAAGCTAACCAAGCTCAAGCCTCTGCGTCTCTTCCCGATGGCACACGCCTAGAACATTCACCTGAAAACATTGTAAACCACGGGGTGAGACAACGTCCCAGTAACCAGCCTTTCCAATTCAAGGTACAACTAAATAGGTGCTCGTGAGGTGTCAAGTGAGTCAGTTCACAAGTAATATGATAAATGATAGCCACAACATGTCATGTAAGTGCAATAGTGCAATCCCATCAACCATATCCCTCACTTTGGAGGATTTTCAAGAGCCGAACCCGGCCTATCCCTCACTATGGGGGACATAAGGAACTATAAAAGGCCTATCCCTCACTCTGGGGGACGTAGGGAGCCAAAAGGCTTGTCCCTCACTATGAGGGACATAAAGAGCCAACCATCATGCATTAATGGAGGCCTTACCACGTGGTAGTAACAATCAAAACTCTCACCAATTCCCAATTCATGCATCATGCTCAAACCATAATCAAAGATTAAATGATCATTTCACAATTAACTTCTTTCAGTGGCCTATCTTTCACAAGTTTCGGATTCAATCAATATCAATTTAAACCCCACAAGACGGTTTTCCTTTTCAATATACAACACACACTTTGAACATAGTTGTTACTCGGAGCACAAAACATAAATCCACTCACAATACCACAAAAGCATGTACAAAGGATTGGAAAATGGTTACCTCTCGCCTGAGCAAGGAATAACAAACCAACAATACGGTCTATGCACCAACAAGGCTTACAACCGGTCTACACAAGCACACAACCATCATGTATTAGCTTTCAACTAATAATGTGGCCAAAAAAACACTTGGGGACATAAAATTCCTAGCTCCAACCACAACTCTACCCAACTAAAAAGGGTATAACCATCAAGGCAACACTCCAAGGTCATAAAAAGCCATTAAAACCTTAATTCCTTTCCAAACATCAATTAAAACTCATAACCTCAAGGACCCACTATAGGAATTCAACACCCAAACATCCCATTTGAACAATTGAAGTCTTAACAACATTCTAAACCGATTAAACATCCAATTTAACCCTCCTTAACATAACCCAAATCACAAAACTCAAAATCAACCTCCACATTATCATCCTCAATCACAAACCTCCCATTCTCATAAACCCTAACTTCAAAAACTCCAAGTTCTTTAAATCCAAGAAAACTACACCGATTAAATACTTAGACTAACCCAAAGCAATCATTAAACTCAAAACAATCGGTCAAAAACCTCAATTCCATCACAACCTAGAGAACTCTAGGGTTTCACCATAAATCCTTAGAAATTCCAAGAAAGAAAGTAGATTAGAGGTTAAAATTACTTTCTTGAGGTAATGGATCCTTAGAAATGCCCCCTCCAAGCCAAAAATTCAAAACCCTAGCAGAGCCTCTCTCTCTTCCTTCAGATTTTCTATTTTTTCGCACATCTGACCCCTCCCGTGACTATATAGATTCGACCCCTTTCGCCGCGGCGAACTAATCCCAAAAGGGATTACTCGCCTGAAAACCTGACTTCGCCGCGACGAACTAATCTCGAAAGGGATTACTCCCCTGAAAACCTGACTTCGCCGCGGCGAAAGCTTCCCGAGAGGAAACTCTCGCTCGCCCAGAAAACCTTCGCCGAGACGTACCCCTAACTTCGCCGCGACGAAACCTTCCCGAAAGGACACTCCCCCTGGAACTCCCGGTTCGTCGTAGCGAAGTAAAACTTCGTCGCGGCGAACAAACCCTGAGAGGGATTGTTCACCTATTCCTTCAACCTACCTCAATCCCAAGCCAAACACCAAGATCAAGGTTAAATCACTAATCTATCCTCAAAATCAACCAAAAAGAGGCTATTAAAACCCGATAAAACTCATGACATTACAATTCTCCCCAACTAAGGAATTTTGTCCCCAAAATTCAAGCAATCACACAATACCCCACACAAACAAACACAAAACACTTACTAAGAAAACAAGCGAGGGTAATCGCGTAGCATCCTTTCCTCTGTCTCCCAGGTGGCATCACCAGGACTCATGCCCTTTCAGAAAACTTTCACCAATTGAATGGTCTTATTCCTGAACTGTTTGTCCTTCACATCAAGGATTCTTTCCAGTTCAGCTTGGTAAGTTAGATTGTCATCCAGCTCCACCTCCTCAGGCTCTAAGATATGAGACGGATCAGGGTGGTACTTCTTTAGTTAGGACACATGAAGCACATCATGTACGTTGGACATGTGTGGTGGCAAAGCAACTCGATAGGCTACTTCTCCAATTCTCTCTAGAATTTCAAAGGGTCCAAGAAATCTAGGAGATAACTTCTTCGCTTTAATGGACCTCCCAATACCGGTAGTCGGCGTGACCCTAAAAAACACATGGTCACCCTCACAAAATTCCAATGGTCTCCTCCTCCTATCAGCATAACTCTTTTGCTGGCTCTGAGCTGTCAGCAACTTCTGCTTGATGACCTCAATCTTCTCTGTGGTGGCATCTACCAAGTCTAGTCCTAAAACTGTTCTTTCACTCAGTTCCGTCCAACAGAGAGGCGATCAACACTTCATAAGGGGCCATCTGGATGCTGGCATGGTAGCTGTTGTTGTAGGCAAACTCAGCCAAAGGTAGGTGATCAATCCAACTCCCCTTGAATTCAATGGCACAAGCTATCAACATATCCTCTAGCGTCTGAATTGTTCGCTCGGTCTGTCCATCGGTCTGTGGGTGATATGCCGTACTGAACTTCAACTTAGTACCCAAAGCCGTATTCACCGCTTTCCAAAAGTTAGAAGTAAAGCGCGGATCTCGGTCCGAGACTATACTCGACGGAACCCCATAAAGCCTGACGAAGGTGATCTCGGGAATCGAGATGTATGGCAGGGATCTCGGGAATCAAGATGTTTGGAGCGAAAGTGATCACCACATCACGCATTGCCATAGCAACTGCCTTCAACTGGTCAAGCTGCAACTGGAACTGGCGATCACGCTCCTCCATCCTGGCCTCCATCTCTTGCCTGATCTCCTGTTGGAGCTTGTCTGAGGACGAGGAACCCGGCCACTTCGCTCCTGCGCTCGCTTGAGAGCTCCCTACAGTGTATGAAGTGCCAGCGCAACCTGAGCGGGACAACCTAGTCAGTGTGGGTCCAAGACCGAGCCCGCTAACTCGACCAGGGTGTTGTGCTTGGCCACGACCCGCTAAAAGTGAAGCAACGGGATCCAAGACAGACCCCTGAGACTCACGTAGCTCGGTATCGACCTAAGTCATCCGTGCCTATCAAAATTAATATAAAAATATTAATTAGTATGAAATAATATTTATATTGCATTCGATATGATATTAATATATAATTGATTACTTACCGCCATCTCCTCAACCTCATTCGACGAAGGAGACCCGTCTCGAGGCCTGTACAGAATCGGCCACATCTCGCTAGAGGTGGGCGTGTATCCCCGCCCTTGTCGTGTCTTTTCCCTTTGTAAATGAAATGAAAGAAATTATTAATTACAAATTAAATACATATACACATTTAACAAATTCTTTTCAGGTACTTATAATCTCGTCATGGGTGATAGCAAAGCTCCTGGATCTAACCCTATGACGTATTGTCTGCTGCCTGACGCTCCTAGTATTTCTCTGGGAAAGAGCCTGAAACAAAATGTAAAAAATTAAATTAGTCAAATTGGACAAAAAATAAAAAAAAATTATAATTAATGCAATACTATCATACCATTTGGTCAGCCGACATCCTAAAATAAACATAACTCGACCAGTTTTGCTCTGGGACTCCACCAGGTATATCTGCCAGTATCTTCTGCAAGGGCCTCATCCCATCACCTTTCTTCTCTTGCCACAGGTCGGTCCTCCTATTCTTCTATGCCACTCCAAGTCTCTTGATCGTATCCACCATCAACTCCTCTCCCAGTATAAATTTACTTTGTAATTAAAAAATAAAGAATTATATTCATTTCCCTAATATAAATAAAAAATAAATCAAATAAAAACAAATTATAATCAAACAATTAAGCAATTTAAATAAAAATATATATTCATTTAACTAATTTAAAAATATTATAAAAAAAAATAAATTACATCAATAACAAATCATAATCAAACAATTAAGTAATTTAAATAAAAATATATTTTCATTCAACTAATTTAAAAATATTATAAGTAATAATTTAATGAAATAAATAACAAATTAAGTAATTTAAATAAAAATATATATATTCATTCAACTAATTTAAAAATATTATGAGTAATAAATTAATTAAATAAATAAAATTTAAATAAAAAAATAAATACTTTAAATAATATATATATTTATTTCACTAATTCAAAATTATAAATAAAAAATAAAATCAATAACAAATCATAATCAAACAATTAAGTAATGTAAAAAAATATATTTTCATTCAACAAATTTAAAAATATTATAGGTAATAAGTTAATGAATTAAATAAAAATTATAATCAAATAATTTAAATAAAATATTTATTTATTTAACTAATTTCAAAATATAAAAAAAATAAATTACATCAAGAACAAATCATAATCAAACAAAGGAAAAAAAAAAAAATAGATTCATAACGAAAAAAATATTATAAGTAATAAATTAATTAAATAAAAAAAAAAATACAAACAAAATAATTTAAAAATATATATATTCATTTAACTAATTTCAAAATATTATAATAAAAATAAATTACATCAATAACAAATAATAATCAAACAATAAGTAATTTAAATAAAATATATATATTCATTTAACTAATTTAAAATATTATAAATAACAAATTAATTAAATAAATAATTACAATCAAACAATTAAATAATTTAAAAACAAAATATATATTCATTTACTTAAATTAAAAAATTATAAATAATAATTTTATATTACCTTCATCATTTTCTAATCTTGTTGCTTCTTCTCCAGCGTGATTTTCTTCCAATCCTTCACATAAATGGGGAACAGGATCCAGTACTGACCAAGAAGGCGTACATATTTAATATACAACTAGCCACCTTTCTTGGTTGGTTGGCCCAATTCATTCAACTGCACAACCACCCGTCTGCTTGTCGTTATAGACAGCTCTCTAGCTTTCAGCCTCTTGTAGGATTTGTTTCTCTCAGAGTCTGTAAAATTTAATTAAAAAATTAATTATATATT
Source organism: Neltuma alba (assembly GCF_004799145.2). NCBI lineage: Eukaryota > Viridiplantae > Streptophyta > Magnoliopsida > Fabales > Fabaceae > Neltuma > Neltuma alba. The sequence goes on along the minus strand of NW_021636411.1, from coordinate 228,749 downwards.
AATTAATTAAAACAATTTCGATATAAATTAAATAGTTGTCAAATTTAAAAAAGTTAAATAAATACTTACCCTCAAATTCTATTCAAAACCGGTCTGGCGTTTGGTAGCAGGACGTTGCTCATTATAGGGATTCTCATTCCCCTGAACCTGCTTCTCCTCCTTCTTCTCCTCACCAGCATCACCATAGGGTTGTTCATCCCCCGAAAAATGAGCCTCCTCAGTCCGCTGGATATCATCATGCTCCATGAAGTTCAGGATATCCTCCTCGTTCAGATTGTAGTCATGAATGCTCAGGAATGACTCACCAGCATTATGACCCCCACCACCATGATCCTCACTGGGTCCTGCTCTTTGAGGATCAATCGGCTCCTTCCCTGATCGACGACTCATCCAATAGCAAATAGCAATTGTAATAAAAACTATATTTTACAACTAACAATTATTAAAAACAAATAATTATATCAAATAATAATTATTTCTATTAACTCTAAATAATAATATCAAATAATATTATTTGAAAAACAGATATTTCTATGTTTAAATTTTCCATTAACTCATTAAAAAAAGTAACTACTTCTATTAACTCTATAAAAACTAGCCTACTATAAAAAAATTTCTATTAACTCTAACTAAATTAAGCTAGTCTATCAAACTTAATATAAAAAATATAATAAAATAAATAAAAACAAAAATTATTTATAAATACATTTCTGTTCATACCTGAAAATATGGATTTGGATATACTTCGTGGAAAAAATTTAGTAGAGCTTCGCTTCAAAATTCAACCAAACAGTGAAAATGACATGGTGGGGGGTATATATAGGTCGTGATTTTCTAGCGGTTTCCATGGAAACGGCTAGAAACTTCTAGTTGTTTAAATAAAACCGCTAGACATTTCTAGTGGTTCACATCCGCCGCCACCTGTATTCAGCTATGCGTCACAACTCCTCGGGAAAAATAAAAAAATTTCTAGCGGTTTCAGAAAGTTAGTTGTAGTAGTAGCGGTTTTGTAATTGCTAGAAAATGCAATGACGATTTGCATTCTTTAGCGGTTCCAGCATCAAAACCGCTAGAAATGAAACGCTAGAAATATGGGGCCAACTTCGCACCAAAGCGCGTGAACAGTTGTGGCGGTCACTTTCTAGCGGTTGACTCCTAACTGCTAGAAATATGCAGAGCCCACTCTGTTTCTGGTCAAAGCGCTACAAATTTCTTGCGGTTTGTGTGAAAACCGCTAGAAATGTGCTGTTGCTAAATCACTTTTTTTTTTTTGTACTGAGTGGTAGTAACCAGAAAGTAGCTATCACTAGTGGAACCCTCCAAAAGTGAGCATAGATGAAAATTAGGATTACTCGCTCTGGACTCAATTTACCGTATGTTATCTATTACTCACCAATTACCATTAGAGAAAATAACTTTTAATTAATTGAGTCTAATATCTATCTTGGATTGAGCTAAAAATGACTACAGGCTACACTCAAGATATTTATTTTATTAACCTTATTAATATGTGAATAATTATAATATAACAGATATCTCACACTATGAAATTTGATTTCCAACCATAAATATAAGAATTGTATAAGAGATTTACTTTGATTATGATTATAAATATAAAATCAGTTAAATTTGTCTTCCAAATTTATCATTGTTTTTCAAAGTATCTCCGTTGATTGCTCATAGTAAGGAGTTCATATCAAGAGATAGTTACAATGTATATGATTAGAAAGGATATTTTAGGAATATTAACACTTATTTATTACAAATAATTATCAAAATTAATTTTCTTAATATATAAATATTAATTAGCCCATTCTTATATTAATTAAGCATTGAAGGCAGTAACATACATTCTTTTCAATGTTAAATATACCAGCTAGATAAATAATTTTTATTAAAAAAATTATTTAAATTAGTTATTTGTGAAAAAAATACTAGCTAGTTTTCTTAAGGCACTCATTTAACCGATTGCATGGTATATTATTCCCTTTTATGGAAAATTTTCTTACTATATGCAATCAATATGAATAGTCAGAAAAAGAAATTATAAATTTACAAGACAAAATAGATTAAAATTTTATATCTAAAATTAAAATATATTCCTCTATTAATTATTACGTTTAGAATTTGTATGATTATTTCTTATAATTTCTTGCATTAGAATTTGTCATATCCACCTGCTAACAATTGGTGGTCACTCAGTATCTTTCGCCTCTGGTGTTTGTGATCGATGCTATTAGGGCAAATTATGTGCCTATAAGGTGTTCCACTACCTCCAGTTCTAATTATAAAGACTTCGTTTGTATATTACAAATAATGTCTTATAATTAGAACTGGAACTAGTATTATATAGTTAATCTGCCCTGTTTTTTACTTAAACAAAAAAGAATTTTTCATTTACTAGTTAGGGAATTTCTTAATAATTGCATTTACTAGTAATTTTGCCTAATGATTTTAACTTGAATTAGTTGTGGTTATATAAAGAAATAAAGCACTTTGCAAAATTAAGGATATGTTATGCTCATCATTTAATTTGTGTAATTTAATTGATCATAAAATTTTAAAATGAAATAGTTATATGTTTGATACTTAATCATTGGTAGTATCTATATCTATTTGAAAACGCTCTTGGGATTTTATGAAGACCAACCAATAATGAATTTGAATCCCAGTTGATGATATCTTCGAAAAGAATTTTTTGATGTTAACTTTTAATTTTCTTAATTTAAATTTTGTCAAAATTGTTTTTATTCATTTTAAACAAACCTCTAGCTCTAGGAAAAAAAATTTATATTAAACTTTAAAAATTACATTAAATTTTTTCTGTTCAAATTCATTGATAAAATCACAATATCAAATTGATAAAAATCCAAAATAACTATGTTTTATATTTTCTAGTAAAAAAAAATTGGAGATACAGTGACAATTTTTGATTTTACAACACAAATAGATTTGCTTAAAAAAGATACTATATCACGTAATAACTAATGTTTATTTATGTCAAACTGCACCTTGTGATGTGCAAGATATTTTTGTAATCACTAATACAAAGTTAAAGTATATATTAAATTTTAATATTTATCTCTAATAATTACATACAAATAATTTAAATTGAACCTTAATACTATCCTCTTACTGATTGATGACTACATTGATCTGATCTCTCTATTTAGAGAGACGCATAATGAAATCCATCTATGTATTGATACAAAATTATTAAGCAGTATAGAGTTTTTTCAGTGAAAAAAATAGCCATTACCTTCGCACTAAATCTTACTATGGACAAATAAGTCATGGAAGGATCATGCAAATTTAAAGGCACTATATAATTTACTTTTATTTGTGCAAAATATTTAATTTTGTCTTATAAAACGAATTACAAAGGAGAACTGTTTTTTTCCTGAAGGAGTACTGTTTGATAACATAGAATGCTGCTACATCTGATTTTTAATATTAAATCGATTTTGTAGTTCAGTTTTTTCATTAAAATGGATCTTATATTAAAAATTGGAAATAATATTCATTATGCAAAATAAAATAGAAGATAATGTAATTTACATTATATAGATGAAAATATCTTTTATTCTATCAAATACTCCTCGGTTTATTTTATTAGAGAATTTTGGAGGGTCCTCTTGATTCTATTTATTTTAAAAAAACAACAATATCTTGTTTAGAGTATTTATCATATAATTTTTCTTAAAATAAGGGTATTTAATATAAGAAACAACAAAGTATTCTTATAGTTCTATTTATTATAGGATAGAAACAGTATCTTTTGGACCCATTAAAAGTCACCTCATGAAATTTATTACTATCTTCAATCCTAAATAAATGAGATAGACAAAAGTGTTTGTTTTGGTCTTAAACATAAGATTTTAATTTACTTTGTCTTCAAATTTTATAATTTTTTCCTCAAAATATCTCTTTTGTTACCCATAGTAAGGAGGCTTCATGAATGATCAGTCATAATAGATACGATTAGAAAGAGTATTGCTATCAGAAAAATGACAACCATTTGTTATAAATAACTAAATCAATTTTTCTGATATCGATAAATTAGTTATCTAGTTCTTATATTAGAATTTTGATGAATTATTTCAACACACATTTTTACCCCTAATTTACTGGTTTTTATACTGTTATTTTCCTTAAAAAATATAATAAATAAGGGTAAAAATAAAAATTTATTAAATTTAAAATTTTTCTTAATTTAAATAGAACATGTTGAAAGTCACACATAAATAAAACAAGAGGAGCATTTATTAGGAACCAATTAATTGAGAATATTTTTGAAGTGGAATTTACATTTTTGACATATTTATTGATTTTAATTACCATATTCCTTGCCAAAGTGGTCTTGGTAAATTACTTATTCATATAAAGAATTACAGAAATTATTATAAACTAGTACAATTATTAATAGGTACTACCTACGGTCCTTAATAAGAGAGCTAGTTTGACTTTTAATTTGGTACTAAATATAAAAATTTAATCTACTTTGTCTCTTATATTTATCTATTTTTTTAAAAGTAATTCTTATAGTAGAGCACATGTTAAAGATTCTATCAAATGGTAGTTATAGTTAATGCACATAATTAGTAAGGGTATTTTAGAAAAAATAACACATATTTATTACAAATAACTAACTTAACTAATTTTCTTAATGTACTCAAATTAATCAACTAACTTTTATAGTAACAACCGAAAGTAGTACTGTATTTATTAGTGGGCAGCAGTAAATAGAGAGAGAGAGAGATTGAGATCTTTGGTCATAACTCATATGAACTTGCTGAGTGATTAATTATCATTATCAAAACAATACAAGTCATCATTTATATTTTCACTACATTCATATAATATCTACTAAGATATTGTCTTTTGTCCATTTCATATTTTTTTGATACACTCTGTCCATTTCATATCACCTTTAAGCATGCTGCATGCATAGCTACTTATTTATTGTACTTTTTCCCTTCACTATATCTCCATTGAAATTTTTAAATCAATTACGTGAAATTTTAATAGTATGAGTTAATTATTTATATGTTAAAAGAGTATGAAATGTAATCCATCAAATTTAATTGAATGGCCCATTATTATTATACAATAAACCATCCACTTGGTGAGTATAAACTTTGAACGTGATTCTTGTATTTCCTGTGATCCTTCCGGTATTAATTTAATTTTCCTTTCAAATTATAAATATAAAATTTTAATTTATTTTGCCTTTCAAATTTTTAATCTTCCCCCTAATTTGTCTCCATTAATTGTGATAAGCGGAGTTTTTAATGTAGTTTCCGTTATAAATAACTAAGGGGAAATTGCAAAAAAAAACTTTGGAATTGCAAAACGCAGATAGGGACCCTTGACAACTTCATGATATATTATTATTGTCAAAACCCAAAGTGAAATTGGCAAGGATCTCTATATGCGTTTTTATAATTCCAAGGTCTTTTTTTGTAATTTTCCTGATAACTAAAAGCAAGATTTTAAGAAAACCAACATATATTTTTGAAATAATTAACTTAAAAATAATGTTTTAAGTCTATACAAATTACGATAGAAAGAAATGTTACATTAGGTGCCATATCTTAATAAATGACCGTACTGTCCCCATTTCCCTCCTCTTTCTTGTCTCTGTTCGTCCTTGAAATTTCTTTCATTGTCAATAGTCTGATCCCACTCAAAACAATTATGATCCACTAATATTTTTTTTAAAAATTAGATATTAAAATTTATTTTGATAATAGTCAATTTATGTATTCTTACATTGGATAAACATGAAATATGCCCTTTAAAATGAATCACAAGTCCATTTTAAGAAATTAGCTGGATTCAATGTTGGTTAAGGGACATGGACATCTATTTCTTCTTGTTTTTAACCACATTTATTATAATGTTTGACCCTTTACACATATTGTACTTCCAAATTTTGATGATCCAACATGATAACATCATTCTTGTCTCTCTAGATTTTCAGATTTAAGTTGCACTGTAACTTATATTTTTTTAATATATTATTGCTTTTAAATCAGCAATTGAAATCTTATTTTTACTTCTTTAAAAAGAAAATAAATATTGAATATTTGATGGCTTGTTATAAAATTTCAAAATATTGGTTGAAATTTCTTTTCTATTTTGCACTTTATTTCTGTCATAATAAAATGACACCGTTTAAGCAAAATTTTGAATTTTTGTATTTGAACAAAATTACAGTGAGAGAAAACTTCTCTTAAGGCCCTGTTTGGATATCCCTCCAAACTATGGTTTGAGGAAGAAACCAGCCAAATAGGGACAGAAAATATGAAACCATGGTTTGGGGTCAAATCATGGTTTTGAACCCCAAAACCATGGTTTGGGCAGAAGTAGTTTGAAATTGTTTATGGGTCAAATTTTCTAGACATTGGTGTGGGCCCAACAGCATATGACAAAGTAGCCCCCATAATTGATGCCTCACTCTTCATTCCACACTTGGTTCTTCATTATTTAATCTTATAATTTATAAATATATATACACATATTAATTATTTATTAGTTATATTATCTTATATATTATTAATTATGTTAGTAAAAATTATTTTATCAACAATTTTATTTCTTCAAATCAAAATATATTATAAAATCTATCCCTTATATAATTATAATATTAATTTATGCCCTTTTTAGTAATTTGCACATATAAAAAGTGTTTCTGGTAACAACTATCCAAACACTCTCACTTCTCAGAATCACTTTTTCATAAAATCTATTCCCTCCAGAATCTATTCTCCAAAAGCTATTCTCCAAACCATGGTTTGGTTTTATCCAAACACACCCTTACTTGAAGTGAAACTTGACTCGAGTTTAGATCAATACGAATATCATATACCAAGTAGTTCGTTTGAAAAAATAGAGGTAAGGAAATATTACATTTTTTTTAAAAGTGATTCAATTTAAATGATCAAAATAACCAATAATGTTGATCCTAGTAAGAAGGATTTTGGCCGTTTAAATATGAGATCTCCTGTTGAGTTCGTGTGAATCTGAAAGACATCTTTAGGAGACTTATCTCTAATTAGATCCAACAAATAAGAGAATAATAATATTATTAGTAAGAACTAATCTCTCATAACATGATGAATTAATATTCAAATCTTTATTGATAGAGGTGTGTATATTTAATATTCGAATAATTATCTCAAATAAGAGAATACTTGTGTTTAGAAAAAAAATAAAATAGCCATATAAAAAAAAAGGAAGAATTTATGTGTCTGAAATAATAGCACCGAATTTGAGATTGAGACTGAGATTTTGTGCATGGACTCAAAGTCACACGTGAGGATGAAAGAGGTGAGGACGAAGGCAATAAAGTCTACGAAAAGGAAAGGCTATCCGAAACAATGAAGGACGACGACCCCTTTAATTTTCTCCCTTATTTATCTCCTCCTCCTTCATTCATTACACATGCTCATGGGCCCCACATACTTTGAAAAAACAACATGTCCTCTGATAATGACACCATACTTTGGAACCTTTCCATTCCCATCAATTTACCATTTTTTTCTTCCTCTATTTTTATCAATCTCTGTGTGTGTGTGTGTGTGTGTGTGATGTTTGATTCAAGGCTCGGTTGATGGTGGATTATAGTTGCTGAGATATAGTATTAAAACCCAACCTAAATGAGTCGACTAGATTAGGTCAAAAGGTTTGAACATGTCGACCGGGTTGGATTGCATATTTTTCCTCCCCTTGGACTAAAATGATATCATCTTGAGTTGAAAAAAGGAAATACTGACAATCCATTAGTTTCATACTTTAACATCTGCGTAACTGATTATATATGGATACTTTTACATATTTTAATTAAATTATATTATTTTGATCATGTTTTGTTTGACTTTAATTTAACTAGGGTTAAATTACTAATCATTGAATCACGACCTTAGCTGATTTAATGACCGATTCATTTTTGTCAACTTTAAGACCCCCCTACCAAGAATAACTATTTGCAGGCCGAGGCTCCAGTGTGACTCTTTGTGTGAGGGCCCATATCTGTATTTTTGGCCCAAAACAGTGCGTCCTCTTATAATCCCTGTTCGAAGTAATTACTATTGGGCCTGGACCAATACCCTCCAAAGCATTATTTGTGAAAAAGGAGAAGAGCTTGTAAGCCCCTGGGTGTAAAAAACCTCGAAGCCCAATAATCTATCCATATCCATAAGTTGATCTGCTCATCACTATGTGTGCATGCGTAAGATTACTTTTTTTTTTAATTTAAAAAAAAAACATGGATGACTAAATCAGATTTGAGTACTATTTCTTTTTTCCCAGTTTATATTTTTATGAAAAAACCATATTAGAGTACCTATATTTTTCCCCCTCAATTTTTAATTTTCTACTGAAATAATGAGTTAAGGGTCAATAATACCTCTAAACTCATGCCAAAAGTTTACACAATATCATAAACTTCTTTTGACTCAAATTTACCGAGCAAAGCTTCAAAACAACCCAAAAATATTAGCATTGTTATCTATGACAAACTGCGCTTAATGGTCTCACTAGTTGACTAAAAATTATGGCTTGGAAGATGACATGGCCAGGTAACATCTTAAGTAGCAATGGAGGGGAAAAAATTAAGAAAAATGCTTCCTTTATTCTTGTCGTTCTCCTCTGTCTTTGTGTTCTTAGTCAACTCGTCAGAATCATAATTCAACCTAGACCCATCAAAGCTAGAGTCTTTCACTTCTTCCCAAGCACCCATCGAGTTCAACCACACAATACTGAAAAATGCATTTGATTTGATTTAATTTAGGCTTGATCAGCTTGGTCTAGTTTTTGGGGCATTAGCCCTTACCGGGGGTTTCCTTTTTTGGCAATGGATCTCCATCTTTGACCTCTATCATTTTTCAAATACCAGACAATTGTTTGCTATGAAGTTGAGAATGAGAGGAGGCATCAAACTCAAATTTGTGAGCAACGATGACAAAAGTGCTCCCGTACTCTCCAAAACTCCAAATTTGAATTGTCCAGTATTAGGTGGTTGAATCCTATTACTTAATCCTTTGCTGATTGCCATCATGGATTTGGCAACACCATCAGGGGAAGATGACGAATGGGAATAGTGGGATCTTTTGTCGAGCACCTTGCATGTAATGGAAAAGTGAGCTGGTCAAGTATAAGAACAAGAAGAGGCATGGGAGTAAATGGGGCCTCTTGCTTTTCCTTTATGATGGTTTCAAATTTGGACTTGGATTCTTTTCACTACCCTTCCTATCTTGTTTTCCTCCACTACACTCCTTTTCTTTTTCTTTTTTGGCTTGAAAAGATAACTTTCATTCAACAAAACATAAAGTAGCAATAGCAAGGTTCACAAAGGCCATAAGCCAGGTAGTAAAGGCATACACAAAAGAACTAAGAAACATATTAGACATTAACCTATCCCTTCTCGATCTTCCTTAATCTCAAGGCCTTGACTATGAGCATGATCTTTATGAGAATCCTTCACAAGAATAGGATGAAGAGAGGATGGGGGGTTGTGAAACCAACCGAGAAAGTCTATCCCCTTTGAGGCTATGGCAACAAGCCAGTCTACAACAGCATTTCCTGAACACTTAGTGAAAGAGAAACATACATTGTTGAGGGATTCTATACTTGACAAAAGCTCATCAATAAGTCCTTGCTACATCTAGTTGCAACGACTTGAATTCTTCCTAGAGATGGAGTTAAAGAGTTCAAGGCAGTCAAGTTCAATAATGACCAAGTAATCCTTCAATTCAAAGGCCAAAGACAGAGCATGTTTAAATGCTAAAATTTTCACCATTAAGCTAGAAGAAGTAGAGACTTTTTCACTGCATCCTCTTATGAAATTACAATTATGATCTCTACAGATAATTCCAATACCGACATTACCAGGATAAAAGATCCATCATAGTTAATTTTTAAATATCCATGTGGTGGTGGGCTCCAACTATGAGGAAAAGGCACTTGAGCATCCTTAACAGCATTTTTAGGATAATTTGCCATCCAAAATTTACGAACAGTAGCAATGGTGGTTTGTATAACAAAAAGAGGATTTATTTATGTTGTAGTAAAAATAGAAGCTGATATCATCTTCCAAATATTCCAACAAAGCATAGCTATGTAAGCTTTTTCAAAATTATCAAAAAGGCTGTCTTTAAGAAAAATATTCTCACACCATCTTTCAAAAGAAGAAACTGAAGCATGATGGAATCTTTGGAAGAGTGGATTGCTGTACCATACTCTTTGAAGCCAATTACAAAGGAGAATCAAGTGCTCTATTGTTTCTGTTACCTCTTGACAAACTGAGCATAAAGGAGAGGTAGAGCATTTCTGTAGAAAGAGAGACTGCCTTATAGCAAGAGATTGAGTTAGAGATCTCTATAAAAATTGCTTAACCTTGGGTGGGATTTTAAGACGCCATATATTACTCCATAAATCTTGTGGGATTACATAAGATGAGGTTGGAGTTTTATCACATGTAGGCTTTGGGATTAGAAATCAATTTCTTATAACAAAGTTTGGTATAGTAATGCCCATCATTTGCTACAGTCCAAATCAGCTTATCCCTCTATATGGTTGAGGGAATTGGAATTTGCATAAGGTAAGAGGCTATGTCAGCAGAGATACTATTAGCAATATGGTATAGACCCCATGATTCATTAAGAATTAAATTTGAGACTTGCAACTCAAAGTTGATGGAAGCACCTTCTACCTTTTTAGCTTTAAACTCTTTAAGCCCTGGAATCCAAGGATCTTTCCATACCTTAACATCAGAGTTTGAGCCTACCCTCTAGCAAATGTCCTTAACAAGAAAATCCCTTCCTGTAAGAAGGCTACTCCAAGCCCAAGAGGCGTAAAGGAGTAGTTTGGAAAGTAAACACATTTGAGAATCTTAACCCATAAGTCATCCAGATTGTTAAGAACACGCTAAGCAGATTTAGCAAGTAAGCATCATTGAAGTTCATAAAATCTTTAAATCGAAGGCCTTCTATATTTTTTGGGTTACACAGTTCACCCCAAGCTCTCTAGTGAATACTACTTCTTTCCTCCTTTTATCCCCAGTAAAAGTTAGATATTATACTATTGAGCTGCACACAAGTTCTTTTAGGGAATTTAAAACAAAACATGGAGTAGGTAGGAATAGCATTGACTATAGATTTGATAATCACCTCCCTTCTAGTAAAAAAAAGCAATTTTCTTTTCTTGCTTCCAATTTTTTTACCAACCTTATCAATAACAAAAGCAAGAGCAGTTGACTTGAACCTCCCTCAGATGATAGGAAGGCCAAGATACAAACCAGGATCATTCATGGCAGTAACATATAACAAACTAAAAGCATCATCTTTAATTCTTTGGGGAGTGTTAGCAGAAAAGAAGAGTGAAGATTTATCCATATTAATCTTTTTTACCAAAAGCATTGCAATAAGATTGCAAGATCTCCTTAACAACTGCACAATTACTTCTATTAGCATTAAGAAAGAGCATTATATCATCTGCAAACAGGCAATTTGTAAGCACAGAATAGTTATCAGTTAACCAGATGTGTTGGATGTCACTATTGGTGGCATGATGATTTAACATCAAAGAGAGGACATCTGAAGCAATAATAAAGAGGTAAGGAGACAGAGGATCTCCTTGCTTTACTCCTCTACCAGGGTTAATAGAAGCAACAGTTTTGCCAAAGATCTGAATATTAACTTTGGACATTTAACACACCCTATAATCCACTTAACCCGAATATCACAAAAACCAATCCTTCTCAGAACCCCTTCAATAAAGCTCCATTCTAGTCTATCAAAAGCCTTATTCATATCAAGTTTGAAAGCAAGCTCATAACAATTTCCAGTCTTTTGCCTTTTCAAATAATGAAAAACTTCATGGACAAGAAAGATATTATCATGAATCAAACGCCTCGGAATGAAGGCACGCTGATTAGGAGTAATACAACTATCAAGAACCACTTTCAGTCGATTAGCTAGAATTTTTGAGATAACTTTGTAAGCAAAGTTGCAAAGACTGATAGGTTTGAATTGATTAATAGATTCAGGTCTTTCCACTTTTGGAATGAGTATCAAATTAGTTTCATTCAAGTGACCAAGAGGGACCAAACAGGAAAGAGAGTCACTAACCTTAGCCCATGCTTTTTGATAGAAATATCTGCTGTAGCCATCGGGGCTTGAAGCCTTCAAAGATTCCAATTGAAAGGTAGCTTGTTTAGTTTCTTCCTGAGTGATAGGAGCAGTAAGCCACCTATTTTGGTCATCAGTTATACAAGGATTAACCTAACTTAGCGCCAAATTCAAATCAGTAGTAGAGCCTTCAGCACAAAGACTAGAGTAAAATTCAGTAACAGCTCTAGCTATCTTAGATTCAGATTCTACCCATTCATTATCAGCAACTTTCAATTTCACAACTTTATTTTTCTGCCTCATAGTAACTGTAGCAGCATGAAAGAACTTCGTGTTTAGGTGCCTACCAGAAAGCCAATTAGTTCGAGATCTTTGCTTCCAATACATGTCTTCACATTTCCACAAATGCTCAAGCTCTTGTGATAAATTACAAACAAGCTTGTGACTGTATTTAGTATAAATTCTAGCTTTGCAAGTTTCAATTTGATTCAAAGTGTGTTTAGTTGACATTCTAAAGTTGGGAAAAGTTTTTCTTGCTCCAAGTAATGAGGGCCTTGTTGCAACGATGAGTGTAGTCTACAAACTGTGGTACACTTTCTGTAGCAGAAGGATGTTCTACGAACCCAGAGCTTTTGACAATATCCAAGAAATCCGGGTGGCAGGCCCAATTTACTTTAAATTTAAAAGATCGGGGTGATTTAGGGTCATGGTAGTAGGAAAAAACCATAAGAAAATGATGATCAGAAGCCACAGAGTCAATATGGATGGTTAAAGCTTTAGGGAAAGATTCTTTGAACATGTTATTTGCAAAAGCCCAATCAATTCTCTCTTTAATACATTCCTCATCAAGTCTATTATTACACCAAGTGAAACTAGAGCCTTTTGATTCCAAATCCAAGAGATCACAATTAGTAATAAATGATTGGAAATTGAGAATTTTCCTAATAGATCTTGGTCTTCCACTAACTATTTTAGATTGGGATGAGAGATCATTGAAGTCTCCTAGGCAAATCAAAGACTGTTGAATATGCCTTGCAAAGCTTGCAATTTCCTTCCATATTTTCATCAATAGGTCCATAAATAAAGGTAGCATATTCTGGCACTTCCCAAACAGAGGAGTTCAATTTTGTATGAATGAAATTTTTTGAAGAGAAAAGAATATGTACATGCAAGTCATCATTCCATCAAAGAGCTAACCCTCTAGATAGACCAATTGGGTTTATATAATAAGAATGCAACATACTACGTCTTCTTTTGATTTTATCCAACCTTACTAGTGTTTGTCTAGTCTCTGTAAGGAATATGATGGCTGGCTTATTCTTGGACACTACATCAATAAGGTTGTGAACTGTCAAGGCTAGTCTAATTCCATGATAGTTCCAAGAAAGGAGACTCATGGTGCCTTGGTGTATGTTTGCGGCCAGCCCCTTGCACCCTTAGTTTTACCATTAGAGGAAGATTGCACATTCACTACAAAAAAAATAGCTAATTACCAACGGAATTAGTAACAGAATAATTTTCGTCGCTAATTTCTAACAGATTACACACAAAAATTTTGTCGCTAAACTTAGCCACGGAATTAGTGACGAAATATAATCCATCGCTAATTAGCCACAGAATTTTTTCCGTCAGAAAATTCTATGGCTAATTCCATGACTAAACTTTTATAATTAAAATTACCCACGGAATTTTTTCCGTCAAAAAATTCTGTGGCTAAAATTTTATAATTAAAATTAGCCTTGGAATTTTTTCTGTCAGAAAATTCTGTGGCTAAAATATAATATAATATAATAATATAATAAATATATAATTAAATTATATATCTTATGAATATTAAATAAAAGAATTAAATTTAAAAAATATATTTATGAAAAAATTATTTACTATTTAAAATTCAAAATTAGTGTCATTGGAAATTAATATTATATTTAAAATAATTTTAAAAAAATAAAGCATTATAAAATAAATAGTAAAACAAATATCTAAAAATTATTTTGTTACAAAAATAGTTATGATTAAAATTATCATATAGTTTATTTTTAGTTTCTAATAATATATATGTGTATATATTTTTATTTGTGTAAGAGAATATTATATATATATAATTTTGCATAATAAGTTAGTAAGTTCATTGCAGCTCAATTGGTAGAGTCGCGTGCGTGCACAAGCGAGGTCTTTGGTTCGAGCCGTGGAGAAGTCATTTTGAGGAGGAATTATATGGTGGCGACATGTGGCAATACAAGGTGGCATGTGAGATAGTGAAATGTGGCGACGAAGTTGAGTGGCACTGAAATGTGGCAAAGGTGGTGAGGTGGCACTCACACATGGTGGGGGAGGTGAGGTGGCAATGACATGTGGTGGCGAAGGTGAGGTGGCAGCGACACGTGGAGATGAGGTAGTGACATGTGGCGGCCAAGGTGAGGTGGCATTTTAATTTTTTTTTAAAAAATATATTAGCGATGAAATTGAAATTCTGTCGGTAATTAGAGACAGAAAAGTTCCGTTAGTAACTAGCGACGAAATTCCAATTCTGTCAGTAACTACCGATAGAATTCCATTTCGTCACTAATTTTGTTGGTAACTATCGACAGAATTTCAATTTATGGAATTTCAATTTCGTCAGTAAATTCTGTTGGTAATTTGATTCCGTCGCTAAATAAAAATTTCGTCGCTAATCAGATGTTTTTTGGTAGTGATTAGAGTTAAAGATGAACCATTCCTCTGGGAAGTCAATCCCTAAGCAGATTGGGATGTCAATAAGAGATTCATCTAAAGCTTTTGATTCATGAGCACAAGTAGTTTTCCCATTATTGCCCTTCAATTTAGCAGAGTATTTTACCATGCGCATACTTTTTCTTCTCAGAGTAATGAGATTTGCATCAGAGGACTATATAAGAGTGTCTGTAGCTTTATTCTAAGTAAATAACTTTCTTCTTTTAGATACAGGAGGTGACTCATTTCCCAGCAAGTCTCATTTCAGATTAACTTTTTCAAATGGAGAGAGACCTCCCATGTGGGAGAAACAGGGGAATATGGAATAAGAGCCTGTGAAGTACCATCATTACTTGTTGCATATTCAGTTATGTGAATTAAAGAATTCACTACATCTGCTGGGCTTGAAGTGGGAACAAGCATTGTGGGCTTTCTAAGGCGATGAAAATGTTTAGGACCTCGTGGGCTAGCCATATGTGGTTTCTGGATTGTTAAGTTCAAATGATGTTGAGTAGAGGATGCGGTAGGGCCAGATGTCAAAGAAAAAACAATAAAAGCATTATCAGATAGATCACCCGTGCCACGTAGATTTTCTCTTATATCAGATTTTGCCCCATCAATGATGTGCTTACTCGACACTGTTGTTTTGATACCACTATTCTCATCAAGGAACAAAAAACCAGACCGGAAACTAAACCGGTCCAGGCAGTGAGTTAAGGGTCACTGGTCAGACCGGGGTCAAACAGGAGTCGGATCGGTCATATTAAAATAATAAAATTTAATTCATAATATTAAAATAAAACAAAATTCGTAAATAATGATCACTTAAAATCACCATTAAGATTATTGGTATGGACTGAAATATCAATAGTTGAACGATTTTTACCCCTCCCAATTTTTTATATTTGATTTGCCATCCTCCAAATCCAGAAAAGAGAAACATGAATTCTATAAAAAGCTAATTTTATATCCATAATTCCATATGCAAATGCAATATCCAGAATCAATTTAATCCAAAGCAATCAAAAGCTATATTATTTCAGTAACAAAATTTATCAAGTACTCTCCTCCCTTCCCAAATCTCTCAACAGCCCGAGAAAGAAGGAACAAAGCAACTTTTTATTTTTAATCCTAAAAACACAAACTAAGGTTTTGACTTTGAGCTTACCCATAAGCCACAACTCAATGCACGGACCGAAGGTGAAGCTTCCGTGAACGGCGAAGGCAAAGCAAAACATCAGTGAAGCTAAAGCATGGCGCCGGTGAGCTGCGACTTCCCGTGCAACTTGCGATGTGAGCTGCGACAGGGAAGCACGACGCCAGTAAACGACGAAGGCGAAGCAAGACATAACCGACGGGGGAGACAGGAGACTTGCGACTGGGTGTCACTGTCAGTAAATGGCCGAACTAAGAGGTCGCCGTCAGTGAAGCACTGAAGCTATGGATTCTGTGGAGGGAAAGGCTGGAATCTAGGAGACAGAGCAAGGCGATTTGTGATTTTTGGGGAGGGGATTTCAGATCTAGGAAGGGAACTCGAGAAGACCGAAGACGAAGTTGGAGGATTTTGGGTTTTGGCTGAGAAATGATCTCGTTTTGCTGCTGAAAAATATTAAACCGGTAACCACCGGTTCGGTGGGTGCCCGGTTCAACACCGGTTTTTCTCGGTTGAACCGGTTTTTCACCGGTTCAACCATGGGCCGGTTTTTTAAGAAAACCAGACCGGACTGGTGACTGGTTCACCGGTTTTCCGGTTGAACCGGCCGGTCCGGTCCGGTTTTTTTTTTCCTTGATTCTCATAATGATTTTTGGATTTACTTTGTTCCTTCGAGTTGTCTTTATGCTTTCCACGAGCTACTGCATTGAGGAAAGAGTCCTCCTCCACCCATTGGGAATTACTCTTAACTAGAGCTTTGTCCCCGTGCTTAACTGCTTGTCTTATCATCTAAGGTACAAAACCATGCTTCTAATTATCTTTTGCTAAGATTTTTGGATTTTTACATGCCCTGTTTTCATGACCCAGAATCCCACAACCATAGCAAAAATTTGATAGCCTTTCATATTTAACATAGGCCCAAATGTCAGATAATTTTGGCCTTGGGACCTAGAAGCTAGAGATAAGAGGCTTTTTAACATTAACAAGTATGCGAGCATGCATGAAGTTTCTTGTTATCCTCCCCTCCAATTTTGATTTTTCATACCAAACCATATCCCTAACAATAGAGCCCATATTCAACACATTCTCGTCACAAAAAAGCCCTTGAGGGAGATTATGGAATTGTACCCAAAAAGGTACTAAGTGGAAGGAGACCTCCTCCATAACCATGAAGTCATCCCAAAACTGCAAACTCAAAATATGGCCTTACAAAGCCCATGGTCTTCCTCTTAGAACTCTCATCTTCTCTGATTCCTCTTTGAAATTGAAGATGAATGTATTTAGACCAGTATCAACAACATTTACTCCGTCCTTTAGACCCCAGCCATTTTGCACTAGACTAATGGTAGCATTTTGATTGATGTTTTTTTTCAATGAGGATATGACCCATTAGAGCACCTTCAGAGGTCTTCTCGTTAACCTTCTTTTTCCATATTAAGTTGTTTAGTCTGTTACAGGAGCTGGAGCTGCCTTCATTTTCTCGTTTTACCACCACAACCTTCGAAAAACCTCCTATTCTACACTGTAGAAAATAGACCAGAGAAAGGGGAAAAAGGAGAGAGAAAGATAGGATTTGAAGTAAAGTAACTTAAGATAGACCTCTCAAAATAAAATACTCACTGATGCTAAAGCCAAAGCCAAAGATATTGTGTGAACCAATGCCGCAATGGGTGATAAAGAGGAGATGAATTTTTTGTCCAACACAGTGGGTGGCGGAAAGGGCTCTCATAGGGAGAGACGACAAGCCCTAACAGAGAGCATGATGGGACCCACAAGAGAGTCACTATTACCCTATCTTTCTCTTCACAATCATTGGATCAAAATTCTAATGGTCTAGATTTAACATCTTATAAAAATAATGTTATTAAAAAAACAAATAAATTTAAACTGTTAAAATCTAGTCTCAACAGTTCATATCTGTAATAAAAAAATTGAAAAAAATTTGCTCTATAATAACAGTCTGCAGCTATGAACTGTTCAAATTGAATTTTAACAGTTTAAATTTATTTATATATTTTATTTATAATAATATTTATTTTTAGAAAATGTTATAAAATATTAAATCTAGACTATTGGAGTTTTGATCCAATGGTTGTGAAGAGAAAAGGAGGGTAGGAGAGAAGAAAAGGATGGAAAGGGTAGTGGAGAAAATCCAAATCCTTCAAATTTATTGACGTAGCAGAAGCAATGTGCCATAAACAAAAGCAATAGCTCAATTAATAGTTGTTTGATCTTCCGATTTGGGCCTCATTGAATGAGCTTATGCAATTTTGGTAATAAATGTAAAACTGAGAGGATGGTCTTCCTCTTATGAGGATTGCCCTTGGTTTCATTAATTTGAAAAGCAGAGAAGAGGGGTAGAGGTAAAGCCATTAACAACAAGAATGGAAGAACCAATTTTTTAAAAAAAATTTTCCCTCTAGGATGTTACCATGGCCATATCATCTTCCACATTAGCATTTTTTGTCAACAAGTGAGACCCATTAATAGCAGATCACCATTGATAACGGTGCTGACATTTTGAGGCCTTTTTAAACTTTGCTGGATAAATTTGAGCCCAAGAAAAAATCATGATGCTGGGTGAACTTTTGGTATAAGTTCATGAGTATTTTTGACTCTTAACTCTTAAATAATTTAATTTTACTTTTTTTTAGAAATATTAGTTCTTGTAACTTTGTTGAATTAGCATTTTTAATTTTTGTCAAGGGTGTGATGTGAATAGAACAAAATTGAAGATTTAATTAAGAGAAAAAAATACGCAAGTACCAAATTGAAAATTGAAAAAAGTACAAGCACCTCCAAAATAGTTTTCACTATTTTTATTTTCAGTTTACTAATAATGATAGTAGTTGAAGTAGTTTCAAACTTCTAAAAATAATAATTTAAAGTTGACCAGAAAATAGTATTAGTGCTCATTAAATCTACTATTGAAATAAAATGTGTGAAGATTTTTTTATATAATTGAACTAAAACTTAAAATATTCTGCTAAACAATAAAGTGGTGTGACCATCTAGTAACACACTTAATGTCAATAATCATCCTTAACCCTTTGTACCTTGACAAAAATTTAGAATTTTTTAATTGAAATTACACGAAATTCAAAAATCAGTCAACTAACCCTTTAATAACGCATGTACACAGGAAAATTCCATTAATAATGAGTTAAAAATAATAAAATAACAATGCATAATCATTCTAATTTTATGTAATATAAATGATGATTTATTTTTATTGCAAAGAAAAGTGAAACACTGTAACAGGCTCGACGGGATCAAACCCACTTGTCGGGCTCACCAGGGAGGATCAAACTCACTTGTTGGGTTCACCGGGGAGGAGCACGTGCCAACCTTTTTGTTTTTGTTTTTGTGGGTCAAAGAGCAGTGCCAACTTACCCACAGATTACTGACCATCTAAAATGACCGCTACATGGAAGGGGGAGTAGGGATGGAAATAGAGTTACGGAAGTTTTGAACTGATTGCCAAACACTCCTATATATATATATATATATATATATATATATATATATATTTTAAAACCCAGGTTTCAGAGAAAATCATGGTTTTGGCCAGCCAAACCATGGTTTTCGTATAAGCATCCCTATTTTCGCTTCTGAAGAGTTAGAGTCATCATTATTTGTGTCAGAATCACTAATAGTGAAAAACATTCAGTGCCATTTGAAACCAGTGCCTCTTCTTTCATTCTGCCTCTTCTCCAACAGTGAAATAATAATATTTTTTTGTTGGCAAAATAAATCATTTACCTAAAAACACATTTAATTATTTTATTAATATATATACACATTAATTTTTTATTATTTATATTATTTATGTCTTATTTATTATGTTGCCAAAATATATATTATTAACAAATTTATTACTTCAAATAAACATATATTATGAAATATATCTTATATGTAATTATCATTTAAACTTATGTTCTTTTTAGTAATTTTCACATATAAAAAATCATTTCTGACAATAACTATCCAAATACTCTCACTTTTTCAGAAAATCTATTCTTTCAAAATCTATTCTCTCCAGAATCTATTCTCTAGAAGCTATTCTCTAAACTATAGTTTGGTTACATCCAAACACACTTAATAGGCCTAGGTCTGAACTTTTGTTTTAAGCCCAAACTTGTATTCAGTTTTTTCTTTTTTTTAGGGTTGAGCCTGAGCTTTCAAAAAAAAAAAAACTTGAAGTCTTTTTAAAATCCTACTTAAAATATAAACATTTAAATAAGTTTAAATTTCTATGTAATGTATCACTCTTTAAACCTATTTAAAAAACTATACCTTCTTGAAAGTTTAAAATCTATTCTTACTTGTAATATAAGAATTTAGTAGGAAGAATGATAAAATGTATAATGATAACACTTGTCCGAGCAAATAGGAATAAGAAAAATCAATCATCTATTAACTAAAGAGATTTATTGTCTAAAATTAACCAAGCAAAATAAGTGGCATGCAAAGTTGGATTTTACTACCTCTGGTCTTTAATATAAGGGCTAGTTAACTAATTTAAGCAGATTAAGAAAATTAGCTAAATTAGTTATTTGTAATAAATATGTATTTCTTTCCTAAAATACCTTTACTAATCATGTATATTAGTTAGAACTACCATTTAATAAAACTTTTAATATGTGCAGCTACTACAAGAACTATCTTGGAAAAAAATAAATAAATATGAAAGATAAAGTGAACTGGGTCTTATATTTAGAACTAAATTGAATATCAAACTAGCTCTTATATTAAGAATTGGATGTAGTACTTCTTTTGTTTTTTCTGTAGAAACTATGGCAAACTTTTCTTGCTGAGATCATAATATTTCATTTAGGTGTTACTAAAATGAACTTACAATAATTGTTACGCTTTACACACAAATCAAGGGGAAGCAAGTTAGCTCCGCGTGAGGTAGCTCCGGGTCTCTATTTTCGGGTACCCTTTCTCTTTTCATTATCTATGTTACAGCTACATAGTATTTGGCCTGGCCTAATTAATCTCTCTGATTATCTGTGAAAACGGGTAAGAGCTTGCAAGCCCATGGACTAAAAATAAAACTCAAAACCCGATAGTCATCCAATGCCCATGAGTTGGGTCCAGTCATCACTCTATGTCTGTGCGTAAGATTACTTTCATAGGCCTTTTTCATATGTATATATTAAATAATTAACAATTTAAGTTGTTATGAAAAAATTAACATTAGTTAGTGATATGGTTTAACGTTTATGTTAAAATGCTATACGGTTTTTAAATTTTTTTTCAGATATTATGTCAGATTTAAGTATTGTCAGCTCCAATTACGTCACTAATAAGTCTTGGTCTTAGTGACCATTTGACTATGTCAAATTCATCTACTTGTTAGTACTATTTTTAATTTATAATGATGTATTTCAATTGAACATTTTGAAATATGATTTATGTTTCATTTCAAATTGAAATATATGATACTGTTTCTTTTTTCCCCTCTTGTATAATTTTTTGATTTAGTAATAAAGATAATAGTTGATGAAGTTATAAACTTTTATTTATATACAGTAATTTAGCATTTATAAATCTACTATGGTCAAGATATGTTTTTATAAAATTGAGCTAAAAATCTAAAAAACTGTGCTAAATAATAAATTGATATGACCAACTAGTAACCTCGGTTGATATCAATAGTATATTATCCTTAAACTTTTGTATCTTGACAAAAATTTAAGATCCTGCTTACATGTTGGAGCTTGGAATTTGAAAATTTCTCTCGTGTCTGAAAATTTGGAAGGAACATAGAATAAAGAGAAGAAATAATCATCGAAGGGAGCTGAATTCATTCATTTCTTAGCATAAGGCGAAATGCTACTTGTATGGACCTAGAAAATTATTAAATCAAATGTTTAACCAAATATGATTTAGTACTACTATTACTTATTAATCAATCCACTAAAACAATGTCATGGAGGGGGAAATGAAATGATTATATAGGCATATAGATGGTCCAATGAAATTGTCAGCATGAGATTTGAAGAAGATAATTGCTAGTTGATAATTGATGCCGTAGATATAATTGATCACTTGAGCATTAGACTGCCTATGGGTGTTTTTTTCCCAGGATTTCCAACCCTGGTTCAAAGAGATGTTGCCATCTCTCCACAAAGATAGTCACTTGTTTATCTCGAAAAGCATTATCATCCTCCTTAATGGCATTTGGAAATTAAGCGATTTGACTCAGCAGAAAGGGTTATGCCCTTCTCAATCTGCGGTGATAAGAGAGATACATAATGCAATTTCTTTCTTCTTGTCTTGCTGAGCAATCATGTCATCCAAAAAGATCTTTGATTGTCTCGAACTCTCCACGGGCAAGTCAATTCCTTCTCTCATTATATCCAGAAGGTTGGACGATTATTATGGTTAAAGGCAAGATGCAAAGGGATTTGTTTTCAAGGCCAATCCATTCAATATATCTTATAGAAGAAAGCTTCAAGGAATCATCTTAATTTCGAATTATCTTGCTTCAGAGCTTCCTTAATTTGGATCACGAACTCAATTTTTTTGTTTTTTCAAGTGCTAGAATGGTAAGCTACAAGTCTATTGCATCAAGAAGTACTTCGTTCCATCCAAAGGAGCAAGTTCGCCTTCAACTAATTTCTCTTGTTTAGATGGAGATTGTCAATTGATTACTCCACCAAAATGATTACAGAGAAAATGAAAACAGCCAACTAAATGAACCAATCCTTACCGTTTTTGATGACGATATAGGCACATAGATGGCCCAACAAGATCGTTACTGTTAGATTTAGAGAAGATAATTGCTAGTTGATTAATAGTTGATGCCATAAGTAATATGCTAATTTAAGATTTTTCTTTTTGAGGTGGAGATTCTCAATTAATTACTCCACCAAGACGACGACAATGGAGGGAAAATGAAAACAGTCACTCGAATAAACCAATTCTGGTTATTTTCAATGATGACATATGCATATAGATGGTCCAATGCAATAATCATACTATGAGATTTAGAAAAGTTAGTTAATGGTTGATAGTTGAAGAAGGTAGTTGATTGATAGTTGATACCGCAACTAATGTGCTACTTCAGATTTCTCTTATTTAGATGGAGATTCTCAACTGAATGAAAGAGCTTGTGCGGCATTAGTGTGGGGTGACGAGCTGCAAACATAGAGATGCAAAATGACACCTCCTAATGCCCTATTTGGTACGCTGTAACTAGAGGCAAAGAATTAGAATTGGAAATGGAATCAGTATTTTGACACGTTTGGTAGGCTGGAATCAGGTTCTATGAAACTCTCAATTCCATAAAAATTGATGGAACTAGGTTCCATCAACTACCCTATGGAATTGGGTTTCAATTCTAGTTCCATAGTCATATTTCCCCCTATGCCCTTCCCTCTTCTATTGTTGGAGATATAATGTAGGTGTGTCAAAAAGAACAAGTCCCACATTACTCAAGAGTGTGGTAGCACAAGTCCATAAATACTAGCTTGTGTTTTTGGGCTAGTACATGGGCCTATAGGAGAAGGAGGATCTTGCACCCATGACCATGGGCCACTAGAGGCAAACACGTTAGAAATCTAACGACTTCCCCGTTGCACGGGAGTTAAGGGCAAATTGGGCACCTTTTAATCAGAGGCTTTTTGCAAGATCCGGAAATGACTTATAACCAAAAAAAAAGAGCCTATTTGAGAACCATGATTTTTATTACATTTGAATTTTGAAAGCCTTATCATTAAGTTATTTACACTCCATTGATATGCCAGAACGGATTTTTTAATTACAAAATGTATGAGTTAATTACCATTAATGCTCAAAACATGTGTGTTATTCAGATTTATTACTTCAACATTTGTAACCAAGACTTTAATCACATTTAATGTGATTAATTCAGGGCCTAATGTCTCTTGAGTCTGTGGCTTATAAAAGGCAGAGTTTGCATGAGGTTTAAGCATCTCGCACTTGAGTTTTCGTGCATGCCTCCTCCCTTCTCTCAAACTTGCTAGGTTTATGTTTTTATCTTTTGTTATTCTATTCGCCCTGTTTGCAGGAAGAGTCTATTTAATCCTGGGGAGTGCCACTTCCTTATCTGTTGGTGGTCATGGAATAACTTTTAAGGACAGCATCAATAGGACATGACTCGGATTAATCATTTTCTATAGGTGTTGCCGCTAACAATCTTAAGAGCTATTGCCATCATGGAGCAACCTCGCAATGTTGCTGGTCAAAATGATAATGATGCTATTCTAATCACTGTTGTCCCGATGGTAGTTCCTATTCCTAGGCTGTTCCTTGACAATTTGAAAATAGAGACATTTGACAGAAGGAACTTCAGGCCATGCAAGATTGAGTTTATTCTGTCCTTGACATGCACGGGGTAGTGCAGCACTCACTCAATTCGAACCAACCTTGGATGCCGATCAGTCCTAGAGAGATATTTGGACACATGCTAATAAGGTTTGCAGACATACTCTTATTAACACTTTATCTAATGATCTGTTTGATGTGTACTATGTCTATAAGGAAGCACACAAGATATGGGAATCAGTTATCCTCAGGTACACTACTATGGATGTTGGGACGCAGAAATTTATGGTGGGGAACTTCTTATAAATGGGAGATGACCGAGGAGAAAGATATCAAGCTTTAAATCAACGAGTACCACAAATTGTTGGAGGAACTTCGTGCTGAGAAGATTAACCTGCCAGATGAATTCGTAGCTAGCATACTGATCGAAAAGCTATCGGAAACATGGAGTGACTGCAAACAATAATTAAAGCACAAACAGAAGCAGTTGTCCTTGTCAGATCCACTTACCCATATAATAATTAAAGACACAAATAAAAAAGCTATACAAGTTGCGAAAGGAAAGGAAATAGCTGTCAAAGCAAACTTGGTGGAAGCGAAACTGCGCTCCAAGAGGTATGATCCCAAAAACAAAAATAATAAAAAAAATAAATCTGATTACAAATCCAAGGACTCTAACCTTAAGTTCAAAAAGAAAGGCAATTGCTTTGTTTGTGGCAAGCTAGGACACCATGCAGCGCAATGCAGGAAAAGGGCTACTCAAAAGGGTAATAATCTTCTTAAGCCACATGTGAATTTGGTTGAAGGAAATGATGGCAGTGATGGTGAAGTCATAGTTGCAGTGGTTTCTCAAGCCCTTATTATGATTGATGTGAAGAAATGGGTAGTGGATTCAGGAGCCACTAAGCACATCTGTGCAAATAAAGAGGTGTTTACCTCCTTTGAAGAAGGGGAAGACCAAATCTACCTTGCTAACTCCCAAATTGCCAAGGTTGAGGGAAAAGGGAAAGTGGTGCTAAAACTCACATCACCAAAAACCCTAGCATTGAACGATGTGCTATATGTCCTGATGTTAAGGCAAACTTAGTCTCCGTGGCGCTGCTTGGGAAAGTTAGAGTTAGAGTGTCCTTTGAGTTTGACAAGATTGTCATGACTAAGAATAATGTTCTCATCAGGAAGGAATATTGTAATTTGTTTTAGGGAAAAGGGAAAGTGGTGCTGAAACTCACATCACCAAAAAACCTAGCATTGAACAATGTGCTATATGTCCTGATGTTAGGACAAACTTAGTCTCCGTGGCGCTGCTTGGGAAAGTTAGAGTTAGAGTGTCCTTTGAGTCTGACAAGGTTGTCATGACTAAGAATAATGTTCTCATTAGGAAGGGATATTGTAATTTGTTTTAAGTGTTACTGAAATTAATGAAAATGCATCTTTTTCTGCTTACTTGGGTAACTCTTTTGATTTGTGGCATGCTAGATTAGGACATGTTAATAAATCATATATTAAAAGTTTGCAGAACCTTGGTCTAATTTCTGAATTGAAAAGTGATACTGAAAACAAATGTGAAGTATGTGTAGAGACTAAATTAACCAAGAGGGCACATTTTTCTATACAAAGGGAAACTGAACTACTGTCCTTAATTTATACTGATTTAGGAGATTTAAAACAAGTTGAAACTAGAAGAGGTAAAAGATACTATATTACCTTTATAGATTTTCAAGATATAGTAAGCTATATTTATTGAGGAATAAAGATGAAACGTTTGAAAAGTTTCTTCTATATAAATCAGACGTAGAAAATCAACTTAATAAAAGGATTAAAAGGGTCATGTCAGATAAAGGAGGGGAATATTTAGGTTTAAATGAGTTTTGTGAAAAAGAGGGAATAATCCCTAAAGTAACTCCTCCTTATTCACCCAAGTCTAATGGTGTTGCACAAAGGAAAAATAAAACTCTAAAAGAGATGATAAATGCTATGCTTATGAGTTCTGCTACACTTGATAGCTTGTGAGGAGAGGCTTTTATTGTCTACTTGTTTTTTGCAAAATAGAATACCTCATAAGAAAATTAAAGACACCCTATGAGTTGTGGAAAGGATTTGTGCCTAATCTCAAATATTTAAAAGTGTGGGGGTGTGTTGCAAAAGTTTTATTGCTTGATTCTAAAAAGAGAAAAATAGGTTCCAAAACTTATAATTGCACATTTATTGGTTATGCTCAACAAAGTGCTGTTTATCATTTTTTGGTTTTGAAAAGTGATTTTTTGGATCCCAATACAATTGTTGAAACAAAAGATGTAGAATTTTTTGAAAATATATTTCTTTTGAAAGTTGAGCGTGTTCTTAAAAGAACTGAAACTCTTCTTCTTTAGAACAAATTTCAAATAATGGTTTGAATGAGAATTTAAGAAGAAGTAAAAGGTAGAGAAAAGAAACTTCTTTTGGAGATGATTTCTATACTTATATGGCATAAGGTGAACCAAAAATTTTTATGAAGTCATTTCTTCTCCAGATTTTTAGTTTTGGAAAGAAGCTATTAAAGTTGGAATATATTCTTTAAATCAAAATAAAACATGTATTTTGGTTGATTTGCCTCCAGGAGCAAAACCTATTGGGTGCAAATGGGTTTTTAGGAAAAAATAATTTTCAGACGGGTTAATTGATAAATATGAGGCTAGATTAGTAGTCAAATGTTTTACTCAAAGAGAAAACGTTGACTATTTTGATACATTTTCTCTTATGAAAAGGATTTCTTCTATTAGAATCATGATTCCTTTAGCTTCGATCCACAAGCTTTTTTTTCACCAAATGAATGTTAAAACAGCTTTTTTTAAATAGTTGATTTAGAAGAAGAAATTTATATGACCTAACCTGAGGAGTGTATAGTTCTTGGGCAAGAAACAAAGTTTACAAAACTTGTTAAGTCTTTGTATGGTTTGAAACAAGTGCCTAAACAATGGCATAAAAAGCTAGACCAAGTTTTGTTGAGTGGTGGCTTCTCTATTGTTGAGGTAGAACGTTGTGTTTCTACCAAACTTGTAAATGGTGATTATGTGATTATTTTCTTACATATGGATGACATGCTTATTTTTGGTACTAGCACGAATGTTGTGCATGAGACAAAATGTTTTCTTACTTTAAATTTTGACATGAAAGATCTGGGTGAAGCAAATGTGATATTGGGTGTTAAAATCATAAGGAACGAACGTGGTATCCTACTTTCTCAAGAACACTATGTTGAGAAAATCTTGAGAAAGTTTGAACATCATGATGTTTCTCCTGTTAGCACTCTTTATGATTCCAACGTGCATTTAACAAAACATGAAGGGATCCAGTTGCTCAATATAGATATGCACAGATTATTGGGAGTCTACTACATTTAATAAACTATACCAAGCCGGACTTAGCTTATGCTATGTGTAGGTTGAGTCGGTATACTCATTGCTTGAGCAGTAAGCATTGGGAGGCTCTGCTGAGGGTGTTGAGTTACTTGAGGGGTACCATGAGCTAAGGTATACTATCTAGTAGATTTCCTACTATATTAAAAGGATACAGTGATGCTAGCTGGGTTCCAAACTCAAATGAGACAAAATCCACTAATGATTGTATTTTCAGTCTTGGTGGGGGTGTATTAAGTTAGCTAAACAAACTATACTCACAAAATCCTCAAGGGATTCTGAGTTTATTGCAATGGAGTTGGCTGGTTTTGAGGCTGAGTGGTTGAAAAACTTCTTAGCAAATATTCCATTGGGTGAAAAACCAACACCATTAGTGTCTTTACACTGTGATAATTGGCGATAGCTACTGCTAAAAATAAAACCTTCAATGATAAAAGTAGACATACCCGATTGAGACATAATATTATAAAGTAGCTGCTAAAAGATAGAGTAATCTCAATTGATTATGTGAAGTCAAAAGTGAACCTAGCGGATTCGTTAACGAAAACTTTGGGGAGTAAACAAATTTATGAAACATTGAGAGGAATGGGACTGAAGCCACTTCGAAATTAACAACAATGACAACCCAACCTTTGTGATTGTGATCTCATGAAGAAGATTTAATGGGTAAGAACAAGTCGTTTATTAGTTTTCCTAGTACTAAATAAACTGTTAGTCCCTTCTTATAGTGTGCGAGAAAGTGTTAGAATATATTTTGGTGTAGCTGAGCGGAAGCTCTTAATGATTTCATAGTCCTATAGGATGATGTGCTCATTGCAGGTATACTTAATGAAATGACCTCCACGAATGTGGAGTGGGGCCGCTCCTATGAGATCGTGACAAAATCTCTAGAGTATTCGTTATGTACCAGGCATGTGCATGGCCGTCCTAAAATGCAAAAACGCTGTTAATAGCAAAAATATGGGGGTATAACCTGACTAATGATGCCTCTAGTATACGCCCAAAAGGTGTGAGTTCATAGTCCATAGGACCACTGATATTTCAATGTACTAAGCGTTATTGGTCTAGGTCTAGTTCATAGTCCAAAGGATTACTAGATACAATGGCTATATCCGTGTGTGTAACTCATCCAATGGTGTTCCTTTTGACACATATGAGGGATTATTGGAGATATAATGTGGATATCTCAAAAAGAATAAGTCCCATATTACTCAAGAGTTTGGAAGCACAAGTCTATAAATACTAGCTTGTGTTCTTGGACTAGTAAATGGGTCTAGAGGAGAAGGATGATCTTACGTGCATGACTATAGGCCACCGGAGGCAAATGCAGTGGAAATCTGGCGACTCCCCCTTTGTGCACGAGTTAAGGGCGAATTGGATACCTTTTAATCAAAGGCTTTTTGCAAAATCTGAAAATGATTTATAACCAAAAAAAAAGCTCATATGAGAACCATGATTTTATTACATTTGAATTTTGAAAGCCTTACCATTAAGTTATTTACACTCCTTTGATACGCTAGAACGGATTTTTTAATTGCAAACATATCAGTTAATTACCATTAACACTCAAAATGTATGTGTTATTCGGATTTAGTACTAAAACATTCATAACTAAGACTTTAATCACATTTAATGTGATTAATTCAGGGCCAATGACTCTTGAGTTTATGGCCTATAAAAGGCAGAGTCTGCATGAGGTTTAAGCATCTTGCACTTGAGTTTTCATGCATGCGTCCTCCCTCCTCTTAAACTTTTGCTGCCTAGCTGGGTTTATGTTTTTATCTTCTGTTGTCCTATTTGCCTTGTTATTGCAGAAAGAGTTCGTTTAATCTTGAAAAGTATTGCTTTCTCATTTACTAGTGGTCATAGAATAGCTTTTAAGGATAGTGTTCATGGGACATGACTCGAATAAATCATTTTCCGCATGTGCTGCAGGTGCTACCGCTAACATCTATATCCTTCGTCCTCCCCCTCAACCTTTATCGCTGCCAACCTCCATCACTTCCTACCTCTGTCATCCCCATCCCATCTTCTTCTTTAACCAACGAATGTCTCTGTAGAGCTAGATCTCAAAAGCTTCTTAAATGTACTCCATCTTGATCTTCGATTTCAACTTTGCTTAGCTATGGCATCATCAATGTCTTAGCAAATGTCCTCTCGTCACGTTAGAACACTTCGTTGAGGGAGATTGAGTTGCTGAGGGTGCTGCGACTCAGCTTCTTTGTCTTCTCCTTCTCCCTCTTCGATCTGCGACCTTCTCCCACTTCATCTTCCCCTTTTCCCTCTTTGATCTGCGATCTTCTCCCACTTCATCTTCTCCTTCTCCCTCTTCGATTGTTTACAAGGATGATTAATGATAAGTTTTTGATTGATGAATTATCTTTTAGTCCTACCAGTTTTTGGTTTTTTTTTTGGGAGACAGTGGTGGTGGGCCATGGATGGCGATCTGTTGGCAGGAGAAGTGGAAGGGATTTTTTTGGTTGAAGGGCATTTTGATATTTTTCATACTATAAATATATATATTTAACAAACAATTATATCCCATTTCCATTATCTCACTTTTACTTTCATTTTCACTTCCACAAAAAGCTCTTGGGATCCTCAGGTCTATTGTCACACGGTCCACACAAATCATCCCGTGGTGTATGTTGCAAATCACTTTCCTTGCCTTTTAGTCCTTCATGCTTTTGTTTCTTCGTCCATGCATTTCACTTACTGTACTTGACTCTTACTTCCAACCAAAAAAAAAAGAAAAAGAAAAAAGAACTCTAATGTTCCGGGAAACATACCCCATATCTGATTTTTTTTGGTAAGTTCTTTTATAGGCTCTAATACCAGGCTTCGTTGTTTTGGACATTGGGTTTTAATTAATAGGAATCTTGAAAAGGAGATGCATTGTTTGGGATACCAACGGATTTTTTTTGGTCAAAGGGTTATTAACGGATTGCCGAGAGTATTTTAAGATGAACGGTACGGATTCGCTTGCATGTTAGTAAGGCAAGTTGCCACGTGGCGAATTCGATATCGAAGGATCTCTTGGACGGCTGGGCTCCAACACCAAAACACGCCTGCTTCTTTTTCCCCGGAGCAGAGAATCGCGACGCGTCACCGACCTTCATTCTTTCTGCACGGCAAACGAATCGTTGATCGTCGTCGGGGTGGTCGTCGATGCTTTGAGGTCGTATTCGATTTCATTTCGAAATTTCGAACTACTGTTGTGCTTCTACTTGACTCTTCACCGGTTTAGGCTCGTTGATTTTGTCAATTTTGAAAGGATTTCTGGTTCCTGAAATGCAAATTTCTGGTCTGATTTTTCATCCACCTAGGGTTATGTGCTGTAGTTTTTGTTAATTGAGTTCATATTATCGTAATATAACCACTCAATTACAGATCACAGGAGCTGGGGATCTTCTTAGCTCCCCATTCAATGGCGCTTGTGTTTTCAATAGGCATTGAAGTTCATAATGGTTTCTTGCTTTGTCATTCCTTTCTTGTGTGTGTAACTTCTAATCAACTATGTTCCGTCAGCGAAGTACTCGGATGAAACCTAGTTGATTTGAAGTTTCTTCCAATAAGGTATTGAATGTAAGAAAGCATTATGAATGATGCTCAATGGATAATGTCAAAGAACTATATTTACCTTTGTCGAAGTTCACTTAGGATACCTGGCTATTTAGTGTTGTGGACTGATAAGATGGCTTTGCTGCAGCTGAACTACTAGCTGATTTTGGAATGCTGGATCATCTTGAGTTATGAAATATTTGTTTCATAAAGCGAGTGTGAAGAATAAAGTAGATGAAACTACAGGCGCCAATTCCCGGGCAGATGTCAGGTCAGGTACCTAATCAGTCAGGATCCCAGTTGCCTGGACTGACCCAGCCAAATCGAAATGCCCTCCCTCAGACACCAAATTTAGCTGGTGTTCCGCGCTCCACCATTAATATGGACCCTGAATTTCTTAGAGCGCGCACGATTATGCAAGAGAAGATGTAAGACTTTCTTTTTTGTGTTTTGTTTGTTTGTTTGTTTAAAAATTTGGTGTATCGTCTATGTGTATTCAATCAGCAAGTGACTTGATTCCATTGACTCGTGAGGAACTTTTATCAATAGGGGTAATCGCTAACTTTTTTGGTAATCATAATGAATTTCTGAACAAAAGCATCGGAAAGTTGATCATGAAAGCCCGTGGATGCTATAGATGATCTCATAATGGATTCTTTAAACTTATGCAACGCAAAACGATGGGAAAAGTGACTTAGTTATTCTGGGCATTAAATGATGTTACATATTCTTCCATGTTTGGAATGCTGCATTGTGCCTTACTGCGTAGTTAAGGTTTTAGCCTGAAGATAACGTGTGTGGTTTAATAAGTCTTGACATGTTTGCGTCATTATCATCTTCATAGTGTTCCTAGAAATACATGTAATTTGATTGCAACCACCTAGTCTTTCACAGTTCTATTGTATATTTCATAATATTGTACTTTGTATTAACTTGGTTATGTTATCCCATTTGTTGATGAGAGGCTCCTTGCTTCCACAATTCTTGCTGCCAGAGGCATATTTTCCCCTAACATTCCCATGTGGATGAGATGACTCATGTAGATTCCCAAATTTACTAAATTTTATGGAAATTAACTCAAACTTTATAGATGAAAACAACATGATTTTAAATTTGAATACAAAAACTTTCCATAAACTAGGGTACTTATTCAAAGTTTTTTATGAGGTATCCTTACCTCTTCTTTTCCTGTAGTGGGAGGCAAATTTTTTGACATCCCCGTTACTCATTGGGATACACTGACTTGCATGGCTTCCCAAAATTATAAAAATAAATGCCACTGTGGTTGAGTAAAAGTTTTGAAAAAGTAATACTAAAGTCAAGTATTTCCCCGCAGTATTGTAATGATCTAATCCCACTCATTTTCCCACACGTCCTCCTATCTCTTGCCATGCTGGTCTTGCTCTGTCCCTGGTCTACTCTTAACTCTGTGCGTGTATGTTTTAGATCATTGAACACCTTATAAACATGCTGCTCTTTACCTTCCAGCTATGAGATCTTACTGCAGCGGCAACAACATCCTGTAACAGAATTACAGAAAAGAAGGTACAAGGATTTTGCTAAACGCTTGGAGGAAGCCATGTTAAAAACTGCCACATCCAAGGTTTCTGTCTTGCTCTCTGTTTATTTTCCTATACACTCTTTTCTAGTGATCCAAATATTAAGGTTGCTCTAACTAATTTAGAGGATATCTGATCCTCCCGCTTATTCGCACTTTTCTCCAAATAATTGTTTTTTTGAATTTCACCAAAAAACAAAGAATAATTGTTTTTTTTATTCAGCATCTTTATTTATTTATTTTTAAATTATGTACTTGTTTTTCTAGTGGATGATAATCTCTGGACTTTCCTTTTCAGGAGGAGTACTTGAACTTGGATACCCTAGAGAGCCGTCTTCTTAATTGCATCAGACGGCCATCTATGAATAATCATAGCCAGCAATATCCCCAGCATGTTGGCTCTTCTCCAGTAGGTACAATGATACCAACACCTGGTATGCCACATGTTGTGAATTCAAACATGACAGCTACATCTTCTGTAGATGCCTCAATGATTGTTACCCCTGGATGTAATAGCATGGCATCTCCATCTGTCAATAGTGGAAGCATGTTTCCCACAGGTGGTTTGCATGGGAATTCTTTAAGTAGATCTGATGGTAAGTACAAGTGTTGTAATCTTCACCTAGCCTTTCGCTTTACTTTTCTTTTCCTTTTTTTTTTTTTTTGAAACCTTTTTTCATCATGGGATCTACTTTTGCAGCTTTGTCTAATGGCTATCAGCCATCATCAACCAGCTATTCAATTGGTTCTGGGGGAACCATGTCATCAATGGGTGCGCAGAGAGCTGGAAGCCAGATGATTCCCACTCCTGGATTTACTAGCAGCAATAACCCATACATGAATGTAGAATCTTCTGATAATAGTGGTGTCTTTTCCAGTGTTGAATCCTCAATGGTCTCACAGCCTCAGCAGCAGAAACAGCATGTTGGGGGCCAAAACAATAATGTGATGCAGAACCTTGGCAGCCAAATGGGTAGTGGAATGAGATCTGGGTTACAGCAAAAATCTTTTGCATACTCAAATGGAGCTATAAGTAGTGGGTTAGGATTGATTGGAAACAATAGGCAACAGACAAGTGAATCTGGCTTTGTTGATGCCTATGCCACAACTTATACGAATTCGCCTAAACACCCACAGCAGCACTTTGATCAAAATCAGCAACTGCCAGGGCACGGTAATTTTTCTTGCTCTTTTCTGTTAGTTCACTTGGTATTGAACCTAAGTCCTTTGCTCTCACTCCATCCCTACTTTTCAGTCGCATAATTTCTTTGACTGTTGGTTATTATTGGGTTGTTTTCTTTTCTTTGTTTTTTTTTTTTTATTTGTGTTTTTTATTTTATTTTGCATGCATCTCACAATTTTGCATAGAAGCTGCATCTTACAGAATGGGTAACAATTCTATTGCCAGGTGATGGATATGGATTGAATAATGTTGACTCATTTGCTTCTGGAAACTTCTATGCATCTGCAACATCCTCTGGATCTATGATGAACAGTCAGAACTTGAATTCAGTAAAATTGCCTGCAGTATCTCAAACCAACACTCTTATAAGTAGTCATTCCAATTCCAATTTACATGGTATGCAGCAGGCTGCTCATCTTAAGTCTCAAGCTATGAATCAGTTAGAGAAGTTGAATTTTCAGTCTTCTTTTACTTCAAGAGAGGGCCTTCTGGATCCTCAACGGCAATATCTGCAGCATTCCCAACAATTTCAACAGCCAGAGCAGTATGCTCAACAGCAATTTGAACAGTCTGAGCAGTATGCTCAGAAGCAATATCAACTTAAGCTGCGAAGTCAGCAACCTCAGCATTTGGTCAACAGCGGTGCTTTTGGCCAGTCTCATATCCCTTCCAATTTAGAAGCTCAAGTGAAGTCTGAGCCGGGACTTGATCACCACAAAGAAGTATTCAGTTCACAAGTTTCTGAACAGTTTAATATTTCTGATATGCAAAACAAGCTGCAGCAGAACTCTACTGATAGTTGTGCGGGGAATGCCCAGCATCTTTCTTTTCCAGATGGTCAGAACGAGTTATCTGTGACAACTACTCAAAACTCACAACAAATGTTGCACCCACATTCAGAGCCTGAAAATAATTTTAGTTGTCTTTCAGTTGGGACACAATCTAAATCGGCACTTATAAGTCAATGGAATTCTCAATCACAAGGTGTTAACCACATACCGGGAAATATGTCACATGAGCAGCATCTCCATATGGATTTCCATCAAAGAATATCGAGGCAAGATGAAGCTCAGTGCAATAATTTATCTTCCGATGGAAATGTTGTTAGTCAAGCTGTTGCTTCTAGAGGGGCTGAGCCACTTGATTCAAATGTTAATATTAAGAAAGCACATAGGAACCAACAAAGGTGGCTTTTATTTCTACTTCATGCTCGACGGTGTCCTGCCCCAGAAGGACGATGCCAAGAGAGATATTGTTATAGTGCTCAGAAGTTATGCAGGCACATTGATGGATGCAACCTCCCTCACTGCCCATATCCCCGCTGTCATCATACCAGGCTATTGCTAATTCATTTCAGAAACTGCAAGGATCCGTGTTGCCCAGTTTGTGTCTTTGTTCGAAATTACAGACGTTCACTTCAAGTTAAGCCTCAGACTCGGCCAGATTCTGAATCAGGAGGGCCTGTCGCAGTGAATGGATCTTGTAAACCCTACAATTCTGTAGTTCCATCACCTAGATTGATCTCAAAACCTTTGCCTGCTATTGAAACTTCAGATGACCTGCAGCCATCTCTAAAACGTATGAAAATTGAACAGTGTACCCAGTCCTTTAGTTCAGAAAATGACAACTCTACTGTGTCAGTTCTAGCTAACTGTGAATCTAATGTTTCCAAGGATGCCCAGAACCAAGACTATATCCATGGTGATATGCCAATGTCGGTTAAATCTGAGTTCACAGAGGTTAAGGCTGAGGGTCCAGTGCATTCAACACCCACAAATGCTTGTGAAGTGAAAATGAATAATGCGGAGGACAGATGGCCTGGTAGTGAACCTGTCACATATGATGAACCTGTCAATTTAGCTAGGCCAGAAAATATTAAACCTGAGAAAGAAACTGCACAAGATCAGCCAGAAAACCTTGCCCAGTCATCAGAAAATTTGGGAGGGACAAAGTCTGGTAAGCCTAAAATAAAGGGGGTCTCATTGACTGAACTATTCACTCCAGAGCAAGTCAGGGAACACATCACTGGCCTAAGACGATGGGTTGGCCAAGTAAGTCTTTTTTGTTACCTTGCACTTGTATCTTTCAAATTTACAGCCAGTAATTTGATTGTTGAAAGCATGTTTAGTGGAAATCAGTTCCATTATAATCTAAAAATGTTGAACTTTATTCAACTTATATATTTTATCATAAACTTTGCATATCTTTGTGCTGCTAAGTTAGAATGCTGTATTTCATATGATTATTGTCATGAATAGAGATTGAACGGTGTTCAATGGTAAATAATCATCATGACTCACCTCTTTGTTGATCTCACGTCAATGTCATATAATATGAACGACTGACATTTTGATCACTAGAGGTATTATTATTTTGGTTTTTTTGACTATTAATATCGTATTGATATTTTGTTGTTGTTTGGATTTCGGAATCTGTTTTTAAATTTTGCGCATAAAAATATCTGATATTGAATTGCTGCTATTGTTTGTTGATAAGTGTGTTTCATCAATGAACTTTTGGCTTTGGTTTCTGTTTAAAGAGTATTGAAAATTCACTCTAGCATATTATTTCATATGATGTGGGTACAATTTATAGAGTCTCATACCATCCGGTTACAATCAAATAATAATTGAAAGATATTGCAATATCACAAGAAATCAGGAATTTATTGTCTAGCTAGAATCATGGGTAATTAATGGAGAGAATAAGGAGAGAAAATCAGGGATGAGATCAAGGGCTTCTAACACTCCCCCTCAAGCTGGAGAGTAGATGTCAACCATTCCCAGCTTGCTTCGAAGCCCTTCAAACTTGACTCTGGCTAACGGTTTGGTCATGATGTTAGCAATCTGATCAGTTGAACGCACATAGTTCAAGTTAATGATGCCATCCTCGACCTTTTCTTTGATGAAGTGTCGATCAATGTCAACATGCTTTGTTCGGTCGTGATACACAGGGTTCTTGGTCATTTCAATGCTGGCTTGATTGTCACACCAGAGATTCATAGGTCCTTCATAGGAAATTCTCAATTCCTTCAGAAGTCTAATCACCCACATTCCTTCACATACCCCCAGGGCTACAGCTCTTAGCTCAGCCTCAGCACTGCTTCTTGAGACTACTGTCTGTTTCTTGCTTCGCCAAGTGACTAAGTTTCCCCAAACATAAGTATAGTATCCTGTGACAGATCTTCTGTTATCCACAGCTCTCCCATGATCTGCATCAGTGTAGACCTCTATGCTCCTTGTACTCCGCTTTTTAAAGAATAGTCCTCTTCCAGGGTTGAGTTTGAGGTAGGTGAGGATTCTGTATACTGCTTCCATGTGTTCTTCCTGGGGTTGATGCATAAATTGGCTTACCACTCCAACTGCATAGCTAATGTCAGGCCTTGTATGAGTCAAGTAGATTAGTTTGCTCACAAGTCTTCTGTACCTTTCTGAGTTAACTGGTGTCCCTTTTGGTTTCACTTCCAGATTGCATGACTCTTCCATAGGAGTCTCACTAGGTTTAGCCCCAAGTATTCCTGTTTCGTGGAGTAAGTCCAGTGTGTACTTTCGTTGAGACACACTTATACCCTTTTTGGATCTAGCAACCTCCATTCCAAGAAAGTACTTCATTTGGCCTAGGTCCTTCACTTGGAATTCCCTAGCTAGGGCTTTCTTGAGATGGGAGATAGAAACCTCATCACTGCCAGTTACGACTATATCATCCACATACACAATTAGGATCGTTACCTTTCCATCACTGTGTTTGACGAAAAGAGTGTGATCAGCTTGTCCTTGAATGTAGCCAAACCTTTTGATCGCTTTGGCAAACCTGTCGAACCATGCTCGTGGAGATTGTTTCAGGCCATATAATGATTTCTTCAATTTGCAAACTGAGTTGGGTGGAGCTATTACTCCATCTGGAATTTCCATGTACACTTCCTCCTCCAAATCTCCGTTTAGGAAAGCATTCTTCACATCTAGCTGATGTAGGGGCCAATCAAGGTTGGCAGCTAGGGACAGGAGTACCTGGATGGTGTTGACTTTGCCACAGGTTTGGGTGTACCCTTTGGCAACTAATCTTCCTTTGTACTTGTTGATGCTGCCATCAGGATTGAATTTAGGGGTGAAGATCCACCTGCAACCCACTGCTTTCTTGCCCTTAGGAAGTGTGGTGATATCCCACGTGTTATTCTCCTTCAAGGCTCTCAACTCCTCATATGCAGCATGTTTCTAATTAGGATCTGTTACAGCCTGTTGAAATGTTTTTGGAATTTTCACCTGTGAGCTATTCACTACAAAAGTTTGCATTCTCGCAGATAAATTGCCATAGGAGACAAATTTTTGAATAGGATGTTGAGTACACGATTTTACCCCCTTTCTAAGTGCAATAGGCCATCCCAGCTCTTCAGGATCCAACTCCGGATTGGAATCATGTTGCTGCCTTGGAATGGAAGGAACCCTACTACTACTGTCCTGTTCACCTGATTGAGGACTTGAGTGCTCTGTCACCCCTGCATCAATTTCAGCATTGGTTTCCATTGGGTGAGGGGTGTTTGTGGAGTTTTGGTGTTCTGGAGAAGGTGTAGTAGTAGGGGTTTTTGGTTCCGTTTCCGGTTCAGGGATGTTGTCTTGAGGTGGTATGGTTATAGGTTCGGATGTAATTAGCCATTCTACTCCATAGTGCTCCCCTGAATGGGTAATTTGGGATAGTAAGCATCATCCTCATAAAAGACTGTGTCTTTGGAGATTATAAGTTTTCTGGTGGTGGGACAATAACACTTATACCCCTTTTTGGTGGAGGAATACCCGAGGAAAATGCATTTTTCTGCTCTAGCACCTAGTTTGCCTCCATCATGTTTATGGACAAAGACGACACACCCAAAGACCTTTTGAGGGATTGTATTGATGATAGGTGAAGTGGGGTAAGTCTCGAGGAGCTTTTGAATAGGGGTACTAAAGTGGAGAATTTTAGAGGCCATGCGGTTGATAAGATAGGCTGCGGTTAGTACAGCATCTCCCAAAAACAGATTTGGAACATTTCTTTCCATCATAATAGCTCGGGTTACTTCCAAAAGGTGTCTATTCTTTCGCTCAGCAACTCCATTTTGTTGAGGAGTATAAACACATGAGGTTTGGTGATGGATTCCCTCCTGCTCAAGAAATTCCCTAAAGGCTCCACTCACATACTCTTTGGCATTGTCACTTCTCAGGACTTGGATGGTAGTTTGGAATTGGGTTCTCACAAACGAGTAAAAGTTTTTGAAAATTTGTAGGGCTTCGGATTTCTCTTTCATAAGGTAAACCCATGTGACCCGGGTGTGATCATCTATGAATGTGATAAACCACTTTGTGCCTGTTTGGGTGTTGGTTTTGGCTGGTCCCCAAATGTCGGTATGGATCATTGTGAACGGGGTAGAAGGTTTGTAAGTATGTTTGGGATAAGAGGCGCGAGTTTGTTTAGCAATTTGACACGTTTCACATTGGAAAGGAGAAGAATTTTTATTGAATAAAGTTGGAAACACATGCTTCATATAATCAAAGCTGGGGTGGCCTAATCTTTGATGCCACAACATTACATTTTTATTCTGAGAGTTGGAGCTAACCATAGCTTTCTTTGCTCCTGCTATCTTCATATCCTTTCCTTCAAAGTAGTAGAGTCCATCCCATTCTTTAGCAGTCAAAATCTTCCTCCCCGAGGTCGAATCCTGAAAAACACATTTAACATCATCAAATATCACCCGACATGCTTTCCCTTTAGTTAATTTGCTCACAGAAATAAGATTGCAAGTAAGAGCAGGGACAAACAAAACATTATGGATTTCCAGATCTTCAGATAGAGCCACACTGCCAACACCCTCAACTTTAGTATACAGTCCAGTTGCCACTTTTACTCTAAGGTTCTCATGGCAATATTTGAGGGTTTTGAAGAAGGACTTATTACCAGTCATGTGATCTGTAGCACCGGAGTCAATAATCCAAGTCTCATCACTAGTTACCATTGCATTAAGGGCTATAATGGAATTACCTGACTGTATCAAGTTCACGTTGGGAACAGATTTTGATTTGTTTTGTTTTTCAAGTATCTTACGAAGCATTTGAAGCTCTTCTCTGGTCAACTGGTCTCCATCATCACCTTTTTCTTCAGAGGAGGTGTGGTGGCTCTTTCTATCTTCCCGTTGTTTCTGTTTCCCTTGAGTTGGTTTCCTATGTAGTTTCCAGCATTCATCTCTGGTGTGGCCTCTCTTGTTACAGTGGTTGCACCACTTGTTCCCTTTCTTCTCAGGGCCCTCTAATGTCTGGAACCCCCTCGTCACCAATGCCGAGCCCTCTGCTGCGGTCAGGCTACCTTGGATGAGGTGTCTTCGGCTTTCTTCGAACTTAACCATACTGAAGACTTCAAATAGGGATGGCAGCGGCTTCAGTCCCATAATTCTCCCCCTCACTTCTTCAAAAACATCATTCAGGCCCAACAGAAAGTCATATGTTCGTCCTCTTTCCACCAATTGTCTGTAGTAATTAGCATCATCCATATCCTTCCAAGGATGTACTTCAAAGAGGTCCAATTGCTGCCATATCTTTGTCAACGTACTGTAGTATTGAGTTACAGTTAAGTTGCCTTGTTTCAGATCTTTGAGCTGCCTCTTTAGATCTAATAAGGCTGCAGTGTTATCGAGGGTAGAGTAGGTCCGCTTAGCAGCATCCCAGATTTCCTTGGCTGTGCTTGCAAGAAGGTATCCTTCACTGATTTCAAGAGTCATTGAATTGCACAACCAAGACATCACCTGATTATTTTCAGCGAACCAGGTATCAAATTTGGGATCATTATGTGAAGGTTGTGTTGCTTCTCCATTGATATACTTCTCCTTACGCTTCCCACGCAGATACATTAATACACTTTGAGACCATTGGAGATAATTGCTTCCATTAAGTTTGTGGGCTACCCCCATAGCTTGAGGTTCAGCGGCTATTGTCAAGTCTGAAGAAGGAGTAACCACTGGTGAAGAAGGAGTAGCTTGAGTATTTGAAGATGTACCGGACATGAGGACCCTTGGAATATTGCGAACAGACCTAAAAAGTGGTGGGAATTCTGGGTTATCCATCTTCTGGGTCTCTGGAAGGTACTGGATGTCTCTGGAGGCGGCGCGTGGGCGGTACGCGCTGGTACAGTGGCGGGGCGTGGCGGCACGTGGGATTCACCCGCGGAGCTTGTAACGGCGCGTGAGAGTCACGCGCAGCTCCGTTGGACGTCGCCTTCTGGGGACGCGCCGATTTGGGGACGCCGGTGAGGCCTGGAGGGGTGGTGTCGTCCACGGACCACTTCTGGTTCCAGTTTTGAGGACGCCTCACTCTCTCTCTCTCTCTCTCTCCTCGCCGTCTCTCTCTCTCTGGCTCACGGCAGACTCTCCAGGACCCTTTCTGGGCTCACACGCTCTGATACCATGTTTAAAGAGTATTGAAAATTCACTCTAGCATATTATTTCATATGATGTGGGTACAATTTATAGAGTCTCATACCATCCAGTTACAATCAAATAATAATTGAAAGATATTGCAATATCACAAGAAATCAGGAATTTATTGTCTAGCTAGAATCATGGGTAATTAATGGAGAGAATAAGGAGAGAAAATCAGGGACGAGATCAAGGGCTTCTAACAGTTTCACATCCCTTGCTCTAAGAACTCCGGTAGAAGGTGATGCAACTCATTCAACAATAAGCTGATATTGCACCCTCAAGTGTGAGATAACAGTGAAAATAAAGTAGAAGCAAAATAGAAAAATGGTGGCCGTGCACTGTCATGTTCTATAATAGATATGATTGTTTACTGATAAGTGTGTTTCATCAATGAACTCTTGGGTTTGATTTCACATCCCTTGCTCTAAGAACTCTGGTAGAATGTGACGCAACTCATTCAATAATAAGCTGACATTGCACCCTCAAGCATGACATAACATGAAGATAAAGTAGAAGGAAAATAGAAAAATGTTGACTATGTGCTGTCATATCTTCTATAGTAGGTATGATTGTGCTGCAGCATCAGATCTTCTGAAGTAAGAAATTTTATCAATGAAAACCCCATGTTGTTGATCACAATAATCACATTCTGCTGAATAGCTAGGCTGAGTGTTTCTTAAACAGTCATGTTTATGATGTACTTCTTTTGTGGTTTAAAAAGTTTCATTAGAAAAAAGAGAGAGACACCAATGGACAATTAGGTTTCCTATAGAGAGAAAAAGGATTGGAAAAAGTACTTTTCATTTGTTGTTTCTTGTGGAGGTTTGCAATATGTTTCTGTAAATCACTTGGAGTTTTCCTCTAGCTTGTCGAGCTTAATGTTCAATTTCCATGCTGCTTCTGGAGGCATAAAAAAACTAAATTTGTGGAGCTTCATGAATACCATTTCCTCCTGTTCCTTCTCTTTGTATTTGGTTGAGTTGGATGTTTTTAATACAAGAAGATGGGGATGGTAATACAAGCATCATGTATGGTTTCCTAATGTTCGAGAAATGTGTTGAGTCCAAAGTCCAAAATACTATCTTTATAATATTTTGCTCCTGTGTAGCCATGCTGGGTTTTTCCTTTTTATACCTCTAATGACTTTCACTTAGTGGGATAAGTCTTGCTGTATAAACGACCTCTGATTTGCACTTCTTACCATGGTGCTTCTGTTATTATCTCGTGACAGAGCAAAGCAAAAGCAGAAAAGAATCAAGCAATGGAGCATGCAATGAGTGAGAACTCCTGTCAGTTGTGTGCTGTAGAGAAGCTTACATTTGAACCGCCACCTATATATTGCTCAACTTGTGGTGCTCGCATTAAACGAAATGCTATGTATCATACGATGGGTACTGGTGATACACGTCATTATTTTTGTATTCCGTGCTATAATGAGGCTCGTGGAGACACCATTTTTGTTGATGGAATTGCCATTCCTAAGGCAAGGCTGGAGAAAAAGAAAAATGATGAAGAAACTGAGGAATGGGTGGGTATTATAGTCTAATTTAATGGCTTTGATTGGCAGCTTTCTACATGTTTTATTGAATGTTTCCCCTTTTCATATGGCAGTGGGTCCAATGTGATAAATGTGAAGCTTGGCAACACCAAATTTGTGCCTTATTTAATGGTCGAAGAAATGATGGGGGACAAGCTGAATACACTTGCCCTAACTGCTATATTCAAGAAGTAGAAAGAGGAGAGCGCAAACCCCTACCCCAAAGTGCTGTTCTTGGGGCCAAGGATTTGCCTAGAACAATTCTCAGTGATCACATAGAGCAACGGCTCTTTAAGAAACTAAAACAAGAGAGACAAGAGAGGGCAAGGCTTCAAGGGAAAAGTTATGATGAGGTGATTTATCAATTATTTCCCAGTTGTAATATTTTTAGATTATTCTTTCTATTGCTTGAAATGGCGGAACAAGTTTTGTTACTGATTCTACTCTTTATATTATTTAATGCTTGACAACCTAATTACTCTTTCCAATGAACTCATACAAAGGTAAATAATAGATATTGAACTTTCTGGACTTAAATATCATGTTAAAAACTTTGTTGACCTCAAGTACTGATTTTGCATGTCTCTTTTTCCCTAAAATGAATCCTATAGGTTAGATTGTCCTACTAAAAATTAAAGGAATACAAATTTTATACTTAGGTTTTTTTATTTTTTGCATGTTAGTTAACGGGTATGTTTCACCAATAGTAACGAGAAATTTATTTTGAGCCTTATATTTCATATTTTGGTTCCAAGTATGTAATTTTGTATGTGTTGTTTTCCTCCTCCTCTCTGTCAGATTGATATCGATTCGTTCTTTGAAAATTCCATTTGATCTATAATGATTGATTGGGAGCTGTTTGCTGTGACATCATATGTATTAAAACGGGATTCAGGTGAAAATTAGAAACTTAGAACCTTGTTACCGAAATATTTATGAAAAAAGTGAGGAAACTTGAAGCATTCACAAACTTCTCTAAGCCCAAAGAGGGCCCAACAAACCAAACACAAGTCCAAAAGAATCCCCAAGTGAATCACATAGGAGGATAGGGTGGGGAACATCTCTTGAAGAAACGTAGTTTCACTGTGGCGACAACCCTCTAGGGCTGACACTTAGTTTCACTGTGGCGACAACCCTCTAGGGTTGGCACTTCAACGCAGCGAATGGTCAGCAAGGCAAACCATGACAGTGGAGGGATCTGTTTTTGCTGCTAAACTTTTCCAATTTTCAGAGTCTATATGCAGGGCTTTGGATCTCCCAAGGTAGGTGGTTTGAGTTCCCACATGAAGATCTAGATGAGAGCTAACAAATGACACTAAGTTCAAACAATTCTGAGATCATTTACGCCTTAAAGGGATGATGAAACTAAGCCCATTTGGTTCAACCCCATTGTGGACATGCAGTGGTAATCCTTATTGCATTACCATACATGACTCGTTTGGTTGGGCTTATTGATGGTAAAACAGATTACACTTGTAAACAAGATTGCACATTGCGGTAATATCTATTCCTCACTGGACCACTATGAGTATTCATTGTAGGCCTGCAATCTTTTATACAGTATCAAATTTTACCCTCAATAATCTAAATAAAAAGACAACATTCACCCCCCAAAAAGTCATGCCATCTTTACTGTCAATTTTATCCTAAAAAATTGTGCTCCATCATCTTCCAGATCCACCTTCCCCCCCCCCCACCTCCATCTTCCAAACCCACTTCCACCCCATCATCTTCCACATTCGATCAACTGAGGGCTTCTTGAATCTTAATGGGTGACCAATCCATCACCTTCTGAGAACAAATAGGGAACCCAGCTCCTTTAGAGTCTTCTAGAATTTAAAAAAAGAAAAAGAAAAAAGAAACACTAAGATGACAAAATCTACGAAAGGTCGTTGGAGAAGGATAGAGGTGTGAAGGCTGGTCTAAGGGCTATTCTTGGTGAGAGCTAATTGCTTATTTGAATGATATCA
The DNA here is from genome assembly GCF_004799145.2 of Neltuma alba. NCBI lineage: Eukaryota > Viridiplantae > Streptophyta > Magnoliopsida > Fabales > Fabaceae > Neltuma > Neltuma alba. The sequence continues at coordinate 183,816 of NW_021636411.1, read as the reverse complement.
TCATCCCCACAAATATTTCAAGACATTCTAAACAATCACAGCATCCAAAACTCACCCATAGTTAATTGTAAGAATAGAGGAATAACTCCAGGTATCATGCAACCCTACATCCTTGGAACCAAGAAGAGTACACGATTCATCACCATTTCATATTTCACAAATCATAATATTTAATATGGAAGGTTTTAACAGAGTTAAAAACCCTGGTTATTTATAACTACTAATGGTGCATAAAGATGAACAAGTCATCCATAAAGAGCAATCTAACGCCAATTACTGGGTCCCAGACATGACCAAGCCATCACAAGGTGCTCCCAATAATAAGCCTTTTACTACTTTTATTGAAGTAAGGCAAGTATTCAATTATCATGTGAGATTAAAATTCGCTAAAACCACCTTGTTTAATAACATGAAGCATAATACTCACCCAAATGTTTTGAGGGTTCAAATAATGCAAATGAAATCTTTCAAGATTATCCAACTCAAGCAACACTTTCTGCAAGACCAAGCACATAAGAATGTGAAAATTCACAATTTCATGATACCACAAACCCAATAAAGAAAAAATTCAAGAGAAGATGCTTACTATCTCATAAAAGTGGGGCAATAAGCCTAAACGTCGGAAGTAGCCACACTGATGCAATTTCCAAGGACATTGATCATTATTACTTACCCAATTGTTTCAAAAGCCAACCCCTTCCCAAGCAAGTCCCTCAAGATTTTACAAGAGCCTTTATGTTCCAAGACCAACAAGCTGAGATACATGTAAGCTAACCATAATAATTCACTGGCAAGTGACAAGTGAAGTTCAACAACTAATCCATAATCAAGAATAGTTTCTCATAATTGTTAGAAATTGCAAAATAAAATTTTCAAGATGTGTCCAAAGTCCTCACATCAAAGAATTTCCTGTTCGAGTAACAATAGCAAAACCAAGTCTATATGAGCAGCTTTCGAGTAAGCTTTTACATAGCAAGTCAACACCAATTCTAATGGAACTTTGTATACGCAATGTTAGATATCCTAAGAAGTCAATTATAAAAAATTCTTAACCTAACAACATGCAAATTTTAATTCCTTAATTTCATGGGTTTATATGAAAACTTGGGCTTTTCACTATCAAGCAATACAATCCTTCACTATAGACATAACCATAACCTGTAAATGCTTCAAAGAGAAAAATCATATAACCAAAACCATATAAATTGAGTTCCTGGGTTAGGGCTTCCTCGTCTTCTTTGAATCAAGATTCCAATGAATGGGAATTGAAGAAAATGATGAAGTGAGTAAGAATATACGGTCACTTTTATGATTTAAAGCAAGAAACTGAGTAAAATGGTCTCAAATGTCCTAGACGTTGCTCATCTTTCGTATACAGAAAATACCATTAAAAAAACATTATAGTTTGCCCTGTGAAATTTACTGATTCCCAAAACTTGTATGACAAGCCCATGACATGACAAAGAGTGTTCAAACCCATCTGCACTTTGAATTTGATTAATTAAGCATGCTTAGCTGATCATCAATGTTTTAAAAAATAGTCTTAATTATATGGAATGTTAGATTTTTGTGATTTTTGTGCTGGCGTTATATAAGACTATTTCAACTGCTGTAGCAGGTGCCTGGGGCTGAAGCACTTGTTGTTAGAGTGGTGTCATCTGTGGACAAAAAATTAGAAGTGAAACAACGGTTTTTGGAAATTTTTCGGGAAGAAAATTATCCTACAGAATTCCCATATAAATCTAAGGTAGCGAGAAGGTTGCTTTGATTTATCTAGTGGTTATTGAATCATGATTATTGGATATGGTTATTTATGCACTTATGCTTCTGGTCCAGGTAATTTTGTTGTTTCAAAAGATTGAAGGTGTGGAAGTATGCCTTTTTGGCATGTATGTTCAAGAATTTGGATCTGAATGCCAGTTCCCTAATCAGCGTCGGGTATATCTGTCATATCTCGATTCTGTCAAGTATTTTAGGCCTGAAGTTAAAGCAATGACTGGGGAGGCTCTTCGGACGTTTGTTTATCATGAAATTTTGGTATAGTTGCCACTCTTATGTGACTTTTATAATACATCTTGCGTATTTTTTTCGTGAACACATTCAATTTTCAGGTTCAAGCTTTTTCTTGATTGTTTGGTTACACACTGAGTAATTTCCATTATAATTTGTTTCATAGATTGGATACCTTGAATATTGTAAGAAACGTGGTTTTACAAGCTGCTATATTTGGGCCTGTCCTCCATTGAAGGGCGAAGATTATATTTTATATTGTCACCCGGAAATTCAGAAGACTCCAAAATCTGATAAACTTCGAGAATGGTGAGCTTCAGCATTAAAAATGGAGAAAAAAATTGTCGCACTGTTTTGACTTGTATAAAGTGTCCCCCCATTTCTAATTTTGATCCTTGTGGACTTGTCTCTTCAGGTACTTATCAATGTTAAGGAAAGCTGCCAAGGAGACTATTGTGGTTGATCTCACCAACTTGTATGACCATTTCTTTGTATCTACTGGTGAATGTAGAGCTAAGGTTACTGCTTCAAGACTTCCTTATTTTGATGGTGACTACTGGCCTGGGGCTGCAGAGGATCTGATTTATCAGCTTAACCAAGAAGAAGATGGCAGAAAATTGAATAAGAAAGGAACAACTAAAAAGACTATAACAAAGAGGGCTTTAAAGGCATCTGGTCAGTCAGATCTCTCTGGTAACGCGTCAAAAGATCTCCTTCTAATGCATAAGGTAATTCCTTTTTTTTGGTTCTTTGCCACTGATTGTCCTTGTGGCAAAAAGAATGCCTTGCAAATTATGTTTCCAGCAGACATTTAATTTAGTTTCTCATTGTTGGATTGCATTTAAAATTTTAGATGACTTTCCCTGTATGAGGATAATTTTTTCTTACAGAATGTTTTGATGTTTCTCCAGCTTGGCGAAACCATTAGCCCAATGAAGGAAGATTTTATCATGGTTCATTTGCAGCATGCGTGCAGTCACTGTTGTATTTTAATGGTATCTGGCAACCGTTGGGTTTGCAACCAGTGCAAAAATTTTCAGATGTGTGACAAGTAAGAATAGTTAAACCTAATTTCATAGATATTTTCTTGTAGCGTGGCAAAATAATTTGGTTTTAATTATGTTAGCAGTACACTATCAGAATTGTATCATCTTATTTCTGAGGCAGGTTCTGTGGTAGCTCGGTCGTATCAAGATGAAAAATTTGGGTTCCTAGAGTAAATAAATGGTAGAAATAGGTTGGTAAAAGGCATGGTATATAGGCTGTTTGGCCGTTGTGTACGTTACCTATAAATTGAGATTCTGGGAGTCCAGCAAAGTCGAATGAAGAGAGTACTTGGCTTAGAGTAGTTTTCTGGGTGATCTCTGCCAAAATAATCTGGATGGGGCAGCTGCTGACGGAATAAAAGAGAACATAATGGATGATGGGAAGTAGAAAATGAATCTAATCAATGCACAACCAAGAGGAGTATACTGTCATAAATGATGAATCTGGTTAATGATCAGATTATTTTTTCCGGTTGAAATTAATGATCAACTTCTAAAAAGAAAGCATGGCAGCCATTTTATTTGATCTCCTATAACTTATGTGACAATAATTAGGAAGAGTTCTGATCTCAGAAGCTGAGGTTACTATTCACCACCTTAGGCGAACCTGGACATTGGAAGAAAACCTAATGACATCTAAATAACGGGGGCCATCCAAGGCAAAGCAACACAAATATTACCATAAGCTCGTGTATATAATTAAAGGCTTTAGAGAGTTTTTGGCCTATGACAATCAGCATTTATTCATTCTATTGATGGTACTGGATGTGCTTTATGAGGTCCAGCGCTATCTTTGTATGGCACAGCTGGATTTACACTAACGACATGTTTCAATTTCAATTGTCCCGTAGCTCTTTTTTCATCATGGGCTTGTATAGACTGGAAACTGGGGTCCATTTTTTATTCTCTAATCTGCTGAATTCTTGTTGATCATTGGGCATGTCCGTTCACCTTATTTTTTGATCTAATTTCTATTATGTGGTTTCCTAGATGTTATGAAGCAGAACAGAAGCGCGAAGAAAGGGAAAGGCATCCTATCCATCATAGGGAGAAACATACCTTTCGCCCAGTAAGTATGCATTGTTTTTTTCATTGCATGTAAAATGAATTGTTCTTTCCAAATTCAGATGTGTTTCTGTGTGAGATCTCTTGATTGTCTACTGCCCTGGTACTTTGCTTAATGGTAATTTGAAGAATTTAAGGGATTTGATGGATAATAGTTGCAAATCATAGCTAGTAATTTGTGCAATAGTTATTGTATGGGAGATATGAATTTGGGTTTTCTTTTATGTACTGTTGCTATTGTTATTATTAATATTATTTTTATTATTATTTGCAGATTGAAATTACTGATGTGCCAGCTGATACGAAGGACAAAGACGAGATTCTTGAAAGTGAATTCTTTGACACTAGACAGGCATTTCTCAGTCTCTGTCAGGGAAACCATTATCAGTATGATACTCTGAGGCGGGCCAAACATTCATCAATGATGGTCCTTTATCATCTTCATAATCCGACTGCTCCTGCCTTTGTGACAACTTGTAATATATGTCATCTTGACATTGAAACTGGTCAAGGTTGGCGTTGTGAAGTTTGCCCTGACTATGATGTGTGCAATGCGTGTTATCAAAAGGATGGAGGTATTGATCATCCTCATAAGTTAACAAATCATCCGTCCTTGGCTGAGCGTGATGCTCAGAACAAAGAAGCAAGGCAGCTTCGAGTGTTACAGGTATTTGTTATGTTTTTGTTATTGAGGTTTGTCTGATTTTAAGATGTGCTTACTGCCAACGTCTCACTATGTTATTTGACTTGTCAAATAAAGCATTTGTCAATTCGTATGTGGTAAAACTTAAGCTTAAAGGGGCTGTCTTCATGGTTGATTTTAGCATGTAAAGCATGAAATTAAGTGACGCAAGTTTTGAAAGTGAGATATTGAATTTCATATTTTCAGTGACTATCAATAGCAATTCTACTTTAATATTATATCACTAGTTTCGTAAGAAACTTTTCAGTTTCATGTTGTTATTACATGGGATTAATCAGACAAATGTTAATTAAAAAAAAAAAAAGAAAAAGTTATATATGTGTATCTTCTTAAACCAAGCTTATATGTAACCTTCAATTAAAATGCATCTTGCCTCCTGCCTTTTTCTTCTATGTTGCATTTCATCAAATTCTTTGATCATTTCTTTGGAATTTTGGTTCCTCTTGCTTGCTCCTCCCATTTTACGGTGCTGCATGATCATCTTGACCTAACCATCGCATTTTACCTCCATGCTCAGCTATAATCTTGAACTTGCGCTCTTTCTTTTAAGTGCCTGATAGTAACGGAATCTGTAATTACAGTTGCGGAAAATGCTTGATCTTCTTGTGCATGCATCCCAATGCCGTTCTGCCCATTGCCAGTATCCAAATTGTCGCAAAGTGAAGGGACTCTTCCGCCATGGGATGCAATGCAAAACACGTGCCTCTGGAGGCTGTGTTCTTTGCAAGAAAATGTGGTATTTGCTGCAACTTCATGCTCGGGCTTGCAAAGAATCTGAGTGCCACGTGCCACGTTGCAGGTTTGTGGGTCAAGCATTGGTTGCCATTTCTGGGTTACTCTTGTGACCTTTCACGTCTAACATCTTCCATTTTTGGATTACTTCAGAGATCTGAAAGAACATTTAAGGAGGTTGCAGCAGCAGTCGGACTCTCGGCGAAGAGCAGCCGTGATGGAAATGATGAGACAGCGAGCTGCTGAAGTTGCCAACAATGCAGGATAAGCTGTTTGCTCATGAGAATTTGGCTTGTTTCCAAATGGAAGCTGCTGGCGACGGCGCTCTTAACAGCAGCCGAGGGCGGTTTATGTGAATGGAAGGGATCATATATATATATATATATATATGACAGGATTCCAGATTCACTTGTCATCATCTTTTTTAGGTCCCTTCACATTGTGGATTGGCCTCTCCGCGACGTGATTGTCCTGAAGAGGGTCGTTTTAGTGCTGCCATGCCACCCTCTTCTGAAAGGACTAACCAGCTCTAGCAGGTAATTAGGTCGGTGTGCCGATTTAGTGATTCTTTAATTTTGTCTGGTTCTTGTATTTTGAGAAGTGCCATCCCGGGGTGGCCAGTGTACTATAGCCCTAATTTGTCGAAAATGTCTTCAAATGATATGAGGGAGGTTTGTATTAAGTTGTTTTTTCCCCTTTTCTAGAGATTGACCCTCATTTGTAGAATGTCATCAAAGGTTAATAATTATAGTATTCGTAGCTGCAGCAATTCATATTTATAGTATTTGTAAAATGCCTAAATTTATTTACTTTGATATCGTATACACGAATTACCTTCCTGATAGGTAGACAGGACAGCCAAAAAAATGAACACGGCACATATTTTAGTTCAACTTTTAACATTGTTAATAACATTTTGTTTAAAATTCTAAAATACGCAATTTTGTTCATTGAAGCTGTGTTAAAGAATTTAAATTTATTAATTTATCCTGGTTATCCAATTGTCTCCCTTCCTCCCTCCAATTGAAAGAATTTTTAATAATTAATTATGACAATAATTAAATAAACATAAATTATATTGAAATTAATAAAATTTAAAGTAAAACGAACATAAAATTATATTGACTTATTTAGCCCTTACTACGTTAAATTTCTCGTTCATTAAGTTTGTTTTTACCTTTTTTTTTTTTAAAAATATCATATGCATTTAAACTTTCAAAAATTACTAAATAAACAAGTATACAATTTATATAGCACAAAAAACATATGATAAAAAATTTTAAAAATGAGTTAAAATTGCTTTTTCAACCTAAATATTTTTAAACATTTTTCTCATAATGGACATTTTTAAACATACTTATATTAAAATGGATATTTTGAATTTTTGTTCCAAAATATGTTTTGTTAATTAATGATTAGATGGATACAGATAAAATTTTAAAAATAGGATACATGTCTATGTGTAATTGGATAATTTAACATAATTATAGTTTTTACCTTTTTATAATTTATAATCAATTCAAAAATAAAATTAATGCAATCATTCTCTCAAAATGTTACTCCATATCAAATAATTTTGAAGTTTAATCCTACTCCCGATCACACTTTCACATCCCATCCCATTGCCATTCCCAATCCCTTAAAATTGCGAGCCACTTGCCAAACATTACCTCAGAAATTCAGACTTTTCGGTACATTTCCCATGTCTTTTGCCTCGTTTGGGGATCAAATTGTGCATACTCTAGGACTACAAATAGAAAGACGCTTACATAAACCTCATCAAAATTCGAAGGTTAATTATGAATATTTCGGTTGATTTTGAATAGTTGAGAAGTTTACAAGTTTCTTCTGAGTAGGAGGACTGGACGAAGTTTTTGAAGCTATTAAAAGACCAAGTGAGGCAAGAAAAGCATTGAAAAGAGAGAAGAAGAAGATTAAAGTGAACAGGAGAACCCTCGCAATGTTTGCTACAGCATACATGTTTCTTGGCTGCAGCGAACCACCTCAAGCTCAGATGTTTGCTCCCCGTGTCTTTCGCTAGCAAAAGACACTCTTCCCTATACTGAACTGAGCAAAAATTAGAAAAAGTTGTCTCTGAATGTGATGAGCTAGACCAAAAAGGAGAGCTCATCTCAAAGGACTAGCATATTAGGAGGGAGAACCCCTTAAACTTATAAACCTCATAACATTTGTAAGATTCCCTAATATGAGATTCATAATAATACACCCTACTTCACTTAGTCTCCTATTGGTAAGAACCCTCAATAAGTAGCCCTCTCCGGTTAGTCGACTTTCAATGAAAGCATCAATGTGACGAGTATAAGCTCAAGGAGAAAGTCTACTACCAAAAGACTCGAGTATTAGGAGAAGAGCTCCTTAAACTTATAAACCCCATAACACTTATAAGATTTCCCAATGTGGGACTTATAACATTGTGAGATTCTCAATGTGAGACTTATAAACCTGGTTGAGCCCTCCAAATATGATGCATAATCTCAAAGGGAGATCCTAATCCCACAAAACTAGCCTATTAGGAGGGAGAGTCCTTTAAACTTATAAAGCCCATAACACTTGTGAGATTTTTCAATGTGAGACTCACAATAGAGCACCCCCTCAAGAGTCAATATCCCTAGTGGGTCCACTCTATAACACCTCACTCGGTCTTCTAACTGGTCAGAACCCCCGTAGGTAGCTATTTCCGATTAGTCAACTCTCAATAGAAGCAACAATTTGATGAGCATAAGCCTAAGAGAAAAGCCCATCCTAAAAGACTAGCCTATCAGGAAAGAATCTCTTGAACTTATAAATCTCATAATACTTATGAGATTTCCTAATGTGAGACTCATAACACTGTACTTTTTGCTGTAGTGAAGGTGCACTTTCGTTGTAGTGAATGTGAAAAATATAGAAGCTATGCATTTTGATTTCTGCTCAAAATGTGAAGGTTTAATAAGGGTTTTTAGGAGCCGATTGAGGGGATTTAGGGACAAACAAGAGGTTTTAGAGGGGCTCTGTGCTTGGGCGTTGAGGAATTGAAGGTTTTGAATGTTGGATTTGGAGTTTGAAGGCATTTTACAGCTCTATTCTTGGTTTTATGCATTTTATTTCTTTCTCTGTTTTTTTTTGCCTGTATCTAATATGAACCGAATCAAGTTGTTTAATTTTGGTTTATTTGAGACTATGAGTAGCTAAAGTGTTCCATAATATAGTAATTATAAAACATTTTTAAGAAGTTGACCATGGTAGAAAAAAGGATTGGCCTAGAATATTAAACCACTACCATGTTTATTATAAAAAAAAAAGTTTGCCTTATTTGACAAGCATCTCAAGGGATCTATCACACAAAAACAAGGTCTAGGGCACAATAACTGCTCATAAACCCGTCACAACACCTATCACCATAATACTTAGGGCACAAGACACATAAGGGCAAAGCCCAACCCACAAGTCATATGCCTGCCCAATTCAAACAATCATAATATAATTGAAATCATTAACAACATAGGAGTTTTCAAAATAAACCAAGTGCGGATCCATAATAGAGCCATATGCAATTAAATCGTATGGCCATTGGCTATTCTACCAGTACTTTAGTATAATACAGTGATCCAAAAGTATAATGAAAATACTTATATAAGTAATTACAAAACATGAGTTCTAACATGGCAAATTATACGATCATTATAAGCCCAAGTCATAAGAGGCCTGCTGGGGTGCACTGCCTACACCTCTAGCTACTTCCTTCCTGATGAGCCAAACTAGAATACTCTCTTGAAAACAATTATTAACAACGGGGTGATCAAGACTTAAAGTCTAGTAACCAGTAATCTATTTACAACATATACTAGCGAGATCGTAAGTTGGTGAAGTAGTGCCATACATAAGTATTTAAGTGATAAAATATACAACTACAAATGCAATAAACCACATAATAGTGTAAATGCCCATCCCATCCACTATACTCCTCCTAGTAACTCCATGACAAGGACCCGGAGCTTCCGTGTTGACTAACCTGACCAAGGGGTCACCCCACTCACATTAAGTCAATTGGCCCCCTCCCACACTTAACTACCCAAAAATGGACTGTTTACCTAGGAATTCATTTTTAATTCCAGGTTGGGGAAAAGGAAAAACTATACAAGGGCTTGACAACATGACCAAACACTATGATCAGTAGTGCTGCCTTGTTGCGCGGGCTTTAAGAACAATTATTCTCCACATAACAAATACTAATATCCATTTATGACCCTAATACGTAATCACAACATAACAATCTTAATCAATAACAAAGAACATATATCTCACATTTCACAACATAACATCAACTTCGCTCTATAATGTGATGCAAACATTAAATCAATACAAGCCAATGGTATTTCGGTTAACATACTTTCCACTTTACCAAGTTCCGTATATGAAAATACATATTTTAATTATAAGCACATGCTTCATAATTTATTTAAGTGGAGAAGGTTAAGAAAACCTTACAATTCATATCATATATATATATATATAAAATAAATTAATGCCAGTTACCTTAACTCTAAGCTTAATTTTGCAAGCCAGAGGAACAAGAACTCAAGTTCCACACACTTTAAGGCACAATATAATTTACAAAATAATATAGATACAATTTATCATATAAAAATTAAATGACTTACTTGCACAGAATTTATTTTTAATATATATTTTTTAGTTAAAATTTCTAATTCTATGCAAAAGTCCCAAATCTCTCTCTTAACCTACGTTAGACTTAAAGTTTTGATGATGACAAAGTAAGTTGTTTTGCTTCCCTGCATTTACCTTTACTGTTAAACATTTATTGATGATCTTATCGATAAATAAGGTTTCCAAAAACTTCTATAAATGGGTAAGTTTTTTTATACTACAAACTGTTAATATGTATTGGCTTATCAATGTGTCTGTTGAATTCTATTTAATTCTCAATAATTTGATCGAAAAAATGAGTAAGCATTGTTCTTCTAAAGTTTTACTGAATCACTTATACTTTTCAAAAGAATTTTTCGATAAAACTCTCTATGTTTTAAAAGTTATATTTTTAGTAGTGAAATTTATCAATAACCCTATCAATAAATTCATTTATTGATATTTTCATCGATAAATATATTTATCGAATACATTATCGATAAAAGTTATTTTTTCCTCTTGTTATTTTTGCATAATCTCTTTCTAAAAGCTTTTTGATAAAGTTGTTTAAAATGAATTTAAAAATCTACCTCAATTATCGATAACTTTTTCAATAAACTAAGTTATCGATAATGTCCTTGATAAGATTCAATTATTTTGTCTGAAATTGTTTCTCACACCATTTTTAGGAAAATATGATATTATTCCATCTTTAAACTTTTCTCAGCCTTCATTCTTCATATTATGTTATTATTTAAAGCAAAAATATCCCCTGACTCAGATGGAATTCAAGTTATAAATCTTTTCACTTAGTTTTTGGAGAATCCTTGTGATAAATCACTTTGTCTTATATTTCACTCTTTATCGATAACCTTTTCGATAAACACTTTGATCAATATTGACTTTGATAAATAAGTCTTGTTTTTGAATTCTTACTTTCTGATTAGTCGATGACCTTATTGATATGGCTGTTTATCGATAAGTTCTTTGAAGAAATAATTCTATGATTTTATGTTCTCTGATCTATGAATTTCAATTCTTAAGACAAAAATCAAAGACTGATCATTTCTTTGTCTATATTTTCTGATAAATCAACTTACTCCATTTATTATAGAGATATTTCTACAGGTTACGAGGCTCAGCAGAAAATTATTATAGGTTTAACTACCTGTTAGAAACGTATTAAATGCAAATCAACCGTTGCAACTACCAACCTACTCAAACCTACTTCAATGGATACAAGCCCTTATGTCTAACGGATAACCAAGATTCTAAAAGTATAAAACGCAAGAGCATTAAATGAAGCAGTTAACGAACTTAAGCTACCGTTTGTTGTATTAATTCCTTGCATTCAATATTCTATTTTTCTTTAAAGTCTGAGCTTCAGTGTTCATCTTATATACACTCTTGAAGAGAGTTTGTAAAAATCCTTTTACACTCAAATACCAAGTAAATTAAGAGTGTAGGATGCTTGAGAGGATTGTATTCTTACGAGAAGTAAAGGGGAGTGATTAAGAGAGTTCAATTACTATACTGTGACGCCAAGAGCCCGTTGAATCTTGGAGTTTAGTGAAGAGACTCAGTAGTGTTCTGAGAACTGGATGTAGGTCAAGTGGTTGAGACCGAACCAGTATAACGTCTTGCGTGATTTTCTTCTCTAACTCTCCTTTAGTGAAATCTCTCTAACCTTATCTATTCTTCTTAATTTTGTTATCTAAATTTGAGAGCAATTTTTTTAATCACCCAATTCACCCCCTATTGGGTGAAACTACTACACTAACATTTGGTATCAGAGCAGGTCTTTTGGAATAAGACTCAACCGTTTCCAAAAAGATCCTAATGGTAAGGTTTGGTGATAGTGTATTATCTGAAGGATGCTCTACAACAAAATCACCAAGTTTCAACAGAGAAAATTTCACTTTTTGGAAGATGAGAATAAAAAACTTCATCAAGGTTTCGAGAGACGGATTATGGGACGTAATAGAGCAAGGCAATTATGCACTACTAGAAAAAAAACTTTTAACGTCGCAAAATAACGGCGGTTAAGCAGGAAAAACAATTGATGCCGTGTTTTCTTTACCTTTCAACGTCGCCTTTATCAACTTCGCCTTCAAAACTGCCATGAAAAGCCACTATTAACTGCCATGAAAACCTTTTTTCTGGTAGTGATGTTTCTAAGAAGAGAGACAATAATCAACAGGTTCTCAAGAATCCAAGTGAATTTGAAGATGAGGATAAAATGTTTATTCTCCTGAATGAGAAGGCAATTAATATACTCACCTGTGCCTTAAGTCAGAAATAGTACTTCTAAGTTTCAAGCTTGAAAACAGCAAAAGAAATGTGGGAAGCTCAAAAGATAGCTCACCAAGAAACAACCAGAGTGAAACAAAATAGAATCAATACCTTTACCATAGAATTTGAGATGTTCATAATGAAAGATAGAGAAAGCATTCAAGATATGGAAGTGAGGTTCTCACACTTCATTAATCATCTAAGTGCCCTCGGTAAAAAATATAGCCAAGAGGATCAAATAAGAAAGATACTTAGCAGACTCACCAAAGAGTGGGAACCAAAGATGACAACCATTAAAGAAACAAAAGGAGAATAATCTGTTTAGTTGCTACACTCTTTGGAAGATTGGCAAAGTACGAGAGCAAGCAAAAGTATAAAAAGGAAATGAATGAGAAAACTCGCAAAAGCATTGCTCTTAAAGCTCAAGAGAGTAAGGAAGATAATGAAGAAGACTTGGAGGATCAAGAAATGGGTCTCATAATCAAGAGATTCAAAAAGTTCTATAAGAACAGAGTCGAAAAGAGATTTCAACTAAAGTAAAATGCCTCCATGACTCAAAAGGAACCTAAAGAACCAATTATTTGCTTTGAATGCAAGAAACTTGGACACATCAAAGCAGACTGTCCTCAATTATCCAGAATAAAGGACAAATATAGAAGAAAGGAAAAATTCAGAAAGAAGAAGGCCTTCGTCACCTCAATATGGGGAGATAGCTCATCAGAAGATGATAATAGTGACAATAAAGAGATAGCCAACATCTGTCCCATAGCACAAGAAGATGAAGATTTAGAGACTGATGTTTTTTGAACCTTCCTATGATGAATTACAGTCAAAATATATTGCTTTACATTCTGAATTAGTAAGAATAACTAAGGAGTAGTAAGCTCCAAAAAGAAAATCAAGAGTTTGGAAGAACAATTGAAGCAAAAGAAAGTGAACCCACCAATCTGTATGGAGTGTGAGTAGACCAAAGGGAAAAACAAAGAGCTCACAACGACTCTTGAAAAATTCACAAAGCGCAGTAAAATGTCTAACGTAATACTAGGAACTCAATAATGTACAACGGACAAATCCGAAATAGGACATGATCCTACTTAGGATAAGAGAAAAAAAAGAGAGAAGAAAAGTAGTAAACGATCGTATTTAACATTCTTTTAAAATTCAGTTCATTCATCTAATCCCTTCGTGCATTGTTCTTACTGCAATCGTAAGGGTCACACTATATTTTCTTGTTATCACAAAAAGAAAGGTACTTACGGGATATAAAAGTAGGTGCCCAAAGGTACTTATATACCACGGATAATCCATACTAACCAGCAAGGACCCAAGAAAATATGGGTACCTAAAGCTTGATTTTTCTATTGCAGGTTTGTTTTTTAGGGCATCCAGAACAAACAAATAGTATATCGATAGTGAATGTTCAAGACATATGACAGGTGATACTAACAAGTTCTTCACATTCAAACCCAAGGAAGGAGGTAAAGTAAGTTTCAAAGGAAATCAATATGAAGGAATAGCTAAAATCGGAGAAATAGGAAGTGACAAAAGAATGAAAGTAGAAGACATTTATTACATTAAAGAATTATATCACAACCTACTCAGTGTCAGTTAAAGTACTGATAAGAACAACTGGGTAATCTTCGATTCAAAAGAATGCATGATTATCAGCAAGGATGACTAACCACTTAAGAAGGAAGAATTGAATGCGAAATTGAGAGCTCCAAGGGATGGTAACTGCTATACTATCTAAATAGAGTCAAAGTTTTCTGAAAATTGTTTTGTGAGTAAAAATGATGAAAGCAGGCTTTGGCATAAACATCTTGCTCATATAAATATGAATCAACTTTCAAAATTCATCAACAAGGATTTAGTTATTAGTTTACTTAAAACTCATTTTGAATATGACATTATCTGTGATGCTTCTCGGAAGGGAAAGCAAACGAAGTCTTTCTTTAAATCAAAGAAGTCAGTCTCAACTGAGAGACCATTCTAAATGCTTCATATGGATTTGGTTGGTCTATCAAGAGTTAAAAGTTTTGGTTAAAACTTATACACTCTAGTGACTATTTAAGATTTACTTGGATGATATTTCTCTCCTTAAAAGACTCTCATTTAATGCATTCATTATTTTTGTAAAAAAAAGTCCAAAATGAGAAGGTATGTCTATTGTGTCAATCAGGACTAATCACGAAGGAGAATTTGGGAATAATAATTGTGCTGACTATTATGATGAACACAGAATCGATCACAATTTCTCAGCACCAAGAACCCCTCAACAAAATGGAGTCATGGAACGAAAGAACAGAGTTCTCACAGAGATGGCCAAAGCAATGTTAAATGAAAAAAGAATATCTCAAGTATGCTGGGCAAAAGCTATGAGTACGGCATGCTATATCTCTAACAGAGCATATATTAGAACATTGCTTGGAATTACTCCCTGCAAGCTGTACAAAGGAAGGAAGCCAAATCTAGCTCATCTGAGGATCTTTGGAAGCAAATGCTATATTCACAACAACAACAACAAATAATCTTGGTAAATTCGATCCTAAAGCTGATGAAGGTTTTTTTTTGGGATATTCTAACCGCAGTAAAGCTTATAGAGTTTTTAATAAAATAACTTTTACTATAGAAAAATCAATTCATGTTGTGTTTACTGAAACTGAGTTAATCTCAAAATCTCTAGATGATGACAACGTTGAGATTGTTCAAGGTCTAGAAAAATTGAATCTAGGCAAGTCATTAAACAAAGTACCTTTTGTAGAAAATGAAAAAAATAAAGATAAATCAAATGAAATGTTTTCTCAGGATGATTTAGAATAGCCCAAGGCTTGGAGACACAATAAAGACCACTCTCTAGACCAAATTATTGGTGAAGTCAATGAAGGAGTTAAAACCCAGAGACAAGTGTTCAATGAAGTGCATTTGTTTCCATTTATTTCAAACATTAAACCAACCAATGTTGATGAGGCTCTATCCGATGAATTTTGCACAGTGGCCATGTAGGAAGATCTGAACCAATTTGAGAGGAATCAAGTTTGGCACCTGATATCCTGACCTAATGACCATCCAGTTATGGGCATTAAATCGATATTCAAGAATAAGCTCGATGAATTTGCACAAATCATCAGGAAACATATAATCAAATTATATCATATTATCAAGAGGAAAGTATTGATTATGAGGAAACATATGCTCCAGTAGCTAGATTAGAAGCCATACAGGTACTCCTAGCCTTTACTTGTATAAAAGATTTCAAATTATATCAAATGGATGTTAAAAGTGCCTTTTTAAATGGTTACATAATGGAAGAAGCATTTATCAAACAACCCCTTGGCTTTAAAGATCCCAACCTTCCTGATCATATTTATAAATTATAAAAGGCATTATATGGTTTGAAATAAGCACCTAGAGCCTGGTATAACGTCTTAGTAATTTCCTGATAGAAAAAGATTTTGAAAGAGGCAAGGTTGACGCAACACTTTGTATAAAAAGAAATAAAAAGGAACTCTTAGTAATTCAAATTTATATAGATGATATTATATTCAGTGTTACTAATAAAGGTCTTTGCCAAGAGTTTGCTAAGTTGATGTAGGGAGATTTAAGATGTCAATGATAGGAGAGCTAAATTTCTTTCTGGGATTGTAAATCAAGCAGAGGAAGAATGATATATTCATATCACAAATAAAATACCTAAGAGAACTTCTAAAGAAATATGGATTGGATCAGGCAAAAGGTGCAAACACACCAATGAGCTCAACGATATCTCTAGATGCAGAGGAAAAGGGCAAGGATGTAAACTTAACAAGAATCGAGGAATGATTAGGTCACTATTCTATCTTACAGCAAGCAAACCAAACGTTCAATTTAGCATAGGAATGTGTGCTAGATATTAGTCAGCTCCTAAGAAATCACATGAAGAAGCTGTCAAGAGAATCTTAAGAATCTTGCTGGAACACTAAATCTGGGGATATGGTATCTGAAAAGAGGAGCAAAATACTTAGTGGGTTACTCAGATGCTGATCATGGAGGATATAAAATTGATAGAAAAAGCACAAATGGATAATGTCAATTCCTTGGAGGATGTCTAGTCTCATAGTTAAGTAAAAAGCAAAACACGGTAGCTATATCTTCTACCAAGTTGGAGTATGTTCCCACTGTAAGTTGTTGTGCTCAGATATTATGGTTAAAACAACAATTACAAGATTTGGGAATCAAGCTAAAGGAAATTCCAATTCTTTGTGACAATATGAGCATAATCAACTTATCAAAGAATCCAGTTCATCATGCCCAAACCAAGCACATCGATGTACGACATCACTTTATTTGGGATCATGCTCAAAAGAAGGATGTGAAAGTAGAATTCATTCCTACTGAATATCAAGTGGCAAACATCTTCACAAAACCCCTCGATCAACAAAAGTTCAATTTATTTAGACAAGAACTGGGAATGGTAAATCTCAACAACTTGTAAGGAGTCCTACTTAATATCTTTATTTGGGTTATTTAAATTTAATTTTTGATGAATTTTGAGCTAATTTAAGCATCAGAGTAGATAGAAATTTGTTTTGTAGAATACTCTATTATGACATTGAAAAACAGAGATAAACAGAGGAGCAAATTTTTGAAGAATATATCGATAATTGTTTAAGAAGGTTCTTAGGAAATTATTGCATTTATCGATGGTTTGATTGATAAGGAATTTTTCGATATCATTATCGAAAAAGCAAACATCTGGAAAATAGCCTTTAAAGGAAGATAGATAACGGTTTCGAAAATCCACCTTATCAAAAACATTATTGTTAAGATTACTGAAGAAATCATAGAAAAGGAGAAAAGGCTTCACGGGTAATATTTATCTATAACCTTATTGAAAACCTGATTTTTCAGTAAGCTTATCAAAAAATGGAATTTTTGATAAATATATCGATAAACAAAGTTAGGTATGGGTTTTAACTATAACTGACATTTATCGATGATGTATTTGATAAATTCATTTTTAGATAACGTATTTGATAAATCTTCCATCCATTTTTGTGGCTTGTTCTTCTCTTCAACTTATCGATGAGCTTATCGAAGACGTACTTTATCGATTACCTTATCAGTAAATCTCTATGTCTAAGTATATTTTTTTGAATTTCCCTCTTCAATTCATCCAACCATAACTTGATAAACCATTACCCCTGTTTTTTAAGCAATGGCCTAATCTCACCTATTTGCTTAAATTTCTCTCAAAATCTCTCATGAAATCACTTCCTAAATATCTTTTGACTACTTTAAACTCTTCCCTACTCAAAAATTTCTCAAATTACTCCTAAAAAATTCTCACTTCTCTCACAGTCACGTTGCTTGAATTAAGCAACCTGGTTCTAGTAAGTATGAGGAAGAAAGTTCAGGGAAGCGTGCTCAAACCAATGAACCTACTCCCAGAAGTGCCAAGACTAAGTATCGACCAAAAGTTCAACAAGAGAAATTACCAAAAAGTGGGACTGTGAAAATCCAAGAAAGCCAAACCTAAGGCTCATCTCCAGAGACACCAAGCAAGAGGAAGACATGCTCAACCTCTAAGCTTCCTACAATTTCTGAAGGATCAGAAATTGAGTCAGTCAAAGGTGTCTTAGTTTAGAAAGCTGTAGATGCAGCTCTGGGATTGGCAGTCCCTAAACAACCAAGGCAGAAGAAGCAGAGGGCAAGTGAAGGAGCCTTTTGCCAAGCTCCATTTCATGGTAATCCTTCTCAAGCTTCAGCTAGAGAATTCTTAGGAGGTAATTTAAATACAGGAGTAGAATTGGGAAAATATAAATCAGATTTTGCTTCAAGAAAATTTTATCCTATGGTATATGTGGATTTAGACCAGTTAAGGACTAATGACAAAATTAGATTAGATCTTTCAATACCCATGAAGCACTATGGGAATTGGCTGAGAATTGAAGAAGCCTATAGTCTAGAAGTGGTGAGAAGATTTTATTGCAACATGGAAATATGTGATACCTTTGATGAGGAAGGGAATCTGACCAAGAGCTATATCACCACCATGCTTAGAGGTAGATCAATGAAGCTAGACTCTGAAATGATCAATGTGTTTCTAGGCACTCATGATCATATGAAAGGACCTGAGATAACCCTTGCTAAGCCCTACAAGATCGTAATGTAGAGTGACACCTATCTTGGAGAATTGAGCTTTCCTCCAAGCCAGATGTGTGATTATTTTAGAATAATCCACTACATTTACTCCAGGAGCATGGTAAACAATTCTAGAGGCTTCGCTCGCTTGACTCAAGAAGATTACTCCTGTTAGCTAGGGTTAGCAATGGAGAAAAGATCAACATTGAAGCAATAGTCTATAGTGAAATAAGAAACTTCACTTTATTCAAGTCCAGAGCAACTCCAATTCCTTGTCCTTAGTTGGTCTCCTACTTTCTATAATTACACAACATTGATCATTTAGAGTAAGGAGATAAAAAGGAGAAAATTCCTGGCTTTTGCACAAATCAGCTCAACAAGATGAAAATTCCTCTTCCTTTCCAACCAACACAAAACAAAAGAGAAAAAGGAAAAGCAAAGCAACCTGCTACCGGTGCATCCAAGGGTTAAGATGAAGCTTAATCCTATGCCCCCTCATTTCTTAAAGCATCTATTCAAAACATGTTTCATACTAAGCTTTAGGCATTTGAAACCAGATTGTATGCTAATGCTAAAGAACTTGGGGAAATAACAGACAAGAAGTTTGAAGGGCTCTACATTATATTATCTCTTCATAGACAAGCAATGGCAGTACTGGAACGAGGAGTTACTCAAAGGTTTAATGCTTTGGAAAAGCAAGTGCAAGATCTCAAGAGCCTAGTAAATTCACTTGCAGCTAATTTCTCTGCTCCTGGGACTTCTTTCTCTTTTGATGAACTGTTCTCTTATCCTCCTGCACCAGCACCAAAACCTAGTCCTTCTTCAGTTTCTCCTCGAGCTCCTGCTCCTACTGTGTCTGCCTCAACTTCCTCCTCACCCTCTGCCATAAACCCTCTTGCCATCATGTCTTTTTCACCTCTTCCACCTATCTCTTATGCTTTCTCTCAAGTCACTCAACTTCCTCTTCTTCCTATTCCTTTCACTATATCCACCTCTTCCATAGTCTCTAGCCCGTAAGTTTCTGATGATAACAGAAAGGGGGAAAAGAGTCCTCTAGATGATGTGGATGTTGATTAAAGTTTTTTTTAAGATATGCGTTTATCTTTTTTGTTGGTGTTGACTTAACTATTAGTTTAATTGAAAAAGTTTTTTTTATGTATATATATTCTACTGATCTTATTTGTTCTCTTTAAGTTAATTTTTTGCACTCTGTTTTGTCATCATAAAAAAGGGAGAGAATGTTAGACTTAAAGTTTTGATTATGGCAAAGTAAGTTGTTTTGTTTCTCTGCATTCACCTTTACTATTAAGTATTTATCAATAACCTTATCAATAAATAAGGTTTTCGAAAACTTCTTCTATAAATTGGTAAGTTTCTCTGTACTACAAACTGTTGATGCATATTAGCTTATCGATGTGTTTATTGAATTCCATAATTCCCAATAATTTGATCCAAAAATGAGTAAGCATTACTCTTCTAAAGTTTTATCGAATCACTTGTGCTTTTCAAAAGAATTTTTCGATAAAACTCTCTATGTTTTAAAAGTTATATTTTCAGTAGTGAAATTTATCGATAACCTTATCGATAAATTCATTTATCAATATCTTCATCGATAAATATATTTATCGAATACCTCATTGATAAAAATCATTTTTTCCTCTTCTTATTTTCGCCTAATCTCTTTGTAAAAGCTTTTCGATAAAGTTGTTTAAAATGAATTTAAAAATGATCTCTCTTGCAAGCTCGATGTAGTAAAAATCCTAGAGTAATCTAGGGTCATACCCTCAGGAAGATTGTGTTTTTACTAATCCACATAAGTAACAATGAGAATGGAAAAATTGATTGATGAGATATAATGAAATAATAAATTAAAAGTAGGAGAAAATCAAATATAAGAGAAAATTAATCACTTAAAGTGTTGGGGTTCAATATTTACCCTATGGGTTGCTAGTTTCTATCCTTTGAATTGACTCTTTAATTTATTATAGTGACAACTATTCCTAAAGTGTCCTAATATTCTCCTCAATTATTATTCCCCATTTAATTAGAGTTGAATTTGTTCCCACGAGAGCCAAACAACCAATTAAACCTTGAAACTATAGTGTTAAGTCACCATAAATATCTAGAACTATCCCTAACTTAAATATTTATGTCTACTTCTCTAGATCTAGGTTCTCTCTTCACCTCCCAATCCATCAAGATCATCCATAATTTACATTCAACGGTAGCCAGTCATAAAATCCACATGAAGAATAAGAGAAATAGATATAAAAATCAAAATATATTCATAAAAGCCATAAAAAGAGTCAAAACAGAACTGATAAAAACTAGCTTCCCAATTGGGCTACATCCCTATCCCAACTAGGGAATTTAGAAACTTATAATGAAATAAACCATAAACAGTATTATTCTAAGATCCCCAAAAATGATAGAATAAAGGGAGAAGAAAAGAAGAATAAAATATTGAAGGGTCCAATAGAGGTCCTTTGCTCAGTTGCTGTCACAGGATGAACAAAGGTAGTAACTTCATTGATTCACTATTGCAAACAAAGCTCTGTTGCTGCCTCTGGGAATACTCTCTGATGCTTGCCCTCTATCCCCAGTTGCTGTATGCCTGATTCCTATTTATAATGGTTTTCTGTCTTCTCTCCCTTAAATCCCTTGAATCCATCGCCTTTTATCCATATATTTCCTTCAATATAATATATTATGTTATATCATGATGATTTGCCTTGTTTCACGTAACTTCATACCTCTTAATATATCTATATATATACAATTATATATATTATATTTGTTACAATTGTTGCTTGCCTTTTGTTTTATCTTTTATTTGTGATATTCTCTTCTCTCAATAATTTTATATCTCTTGCATTAAAAATAATAAAAGATTTAAGTAGATTTTGTGCAAGATCATCTTTTATCCTATAATTGATAAAAGAGAGGAAAATCTACAAAAGATAATTAAATAGGTATAAGATATTCATAAATTTAACTAAATAAATCAAAATATACAACTATTTAATTACAAAATATAGACTTATTAGAAAATCTACCTCAATTATCAATAACCTTTTCAATGAACTAAGTTATTGATAACGTCTTCGATAAGATTCAGTTATTTTGTCTGAAATCATTTCTCATACTTTTCAAGAAAATATGATATTATTTCCCCTTTAAGCTTTCCTCAACCTTCATTCTTCATCTTATATTATTATTTAAAGCAAAAATATCCCCTAACTTAGATGGGATTCAAGTTACAAATCTTTTCACTTAGTTTTTGAAGAATCCTCATGATAAATCACTGTCTTGTATTTCACTCTTTATCGATAACCTTTTCGATAAACACTTTGATCGATAAACACTTTGATTGATATTGACTTCGATAAATAAGTCTTGTTTTCAAATTCTCATTTTCTGATTAGTCAATAACCTTATCGATAAGTTCTTCGAAGAAAAAATTCTATGTTTTTCTGTTCTCTGATCTAGGAATTTCACTTCTTATGGCAAAAATCAAAGGCTGATCATTTCTTTGTCTATATTTTCTGATAAATCAACTTACTACATTTATTATAGAGATATTTCTATAGGTTACGAGGCTCAACGGAAAATTATTGTAGGTTTAAGCTACCTGTAAAAAATGTATTAAATGCGAATCAACCATTGCAACTACCAACCTACTAAAATGCTACTTTAACGGATACAAGCCCTTGTGTCTAACGGATAACTGAGATTCTCGAAGTATAAAATGTGAGAGCATTGAATAAAGCAGTTAATGAACTCGAGCTACCATCTGTTGTATTAATTCCTTGCATTTAATACTCTATTCTTCTTTAAAGTCTGAGCTTTAGTGTTCATCTTACATACACTCTTAAAGAGAGTCTGTAAAAATCTTTTTACACTCATATAGTGAGTGAATCAAGAGTGTGGAACTTTTGAGAGGATTGTATCCTTACAAGAAGTAAAGGGGAGTGATTGAGAGAGTTTAATTACTTTACTATGACGCCAAGAGCCCATTGAATCTTGGGGTTCAGTGAAGAGACTCAGAGATGTTTTAAGAAGTGGATATAGATCAAGCAGTTGAGACCGAATCAATATAAAGTCTTACGTAATTTTCTTGTCTGACTCTCCTTCGGTGAAATCTCTCTAACCTTATCTATTCTTCTTGATTTAGTTATTTAAATTTGGGAGGAAGTTTTTTTTATCACCCAATTCACCTCCTTCTTAGGTGAAATTGCTATACTAACAACCTATAATTAAGTCTTTTACCACTAAATTATAATTTTAAAGAATCCAAATTACTCATTTAAATTCTCCAAATTATTTACTTATATAAAAATTTCCAAAATTCTCAAATTTCAAACTATTATTTTTAAAATCCTAAAATCTTATTTAAACTTTAAATTTCAAAACTAAATCACCAAAAGTTCAATAATACCTTAAATATACTAAATAAATAATTTAATCTAAGATTCCATAATATAAGTTTCATATTCCTCACAAATAATTAGTATTTTAACTAAAATAATTATTTTAAAATCTGAAACCAATAAATTAAAAAAAGTAAACCGATAGAAATCATTTAGTAATTTAGCTCTATAATTCAATTATCATCTCTTTTTTAAAACTCAATACTTACTCCAAATCCTAATCCAAAAAATTTACTCCAAAAACCTATTAGGAGTATTTTTAATCAATCAAAGTTAAATGCTTACTTGAAAAAAGAAAAAGATGGGAACACCTGTAAGACAGATTGAAACAAATAATATATAAAATATATAATCTAGATAATACATAATGAATCCTCTTATAACAATACAGCGTAAGACTTTAGGATTAGAGTTACCTCTCGCCATAGCTATTGCTTAATTGATCTGAGATCCAAGATAGAAGATAAGGACTGCAAAACAGATTTGGGGTTAGAAGAATTAATGATTCAAGTCTCTTCTAACTAGCAGAAAGACACAGTGATGGCAACCAGGAACAGCCGTCACTAGTAAGGGAACCTCAAGGAGCAAATAGGTTTTTTCTCTCACTGAATGTATTGCTCTCAAATTTTCAACTGTCAAAACCTTAATCATAAAAACTCACCATCAGAGTAAATACATTACTGAATGAAAATAATAACCCTACTAGGCTTGGGCCCTTTTTTGACAATAGGCCATACTCAGGATATTTTATTAATTCCTAATTAAATACCTAAATAATTTATAATAATAATAATAAAATATCTCACATTTTGCCACTTGCCCCTTGTACTGTATGTCAATTTCCCTATCCCAGATAAGCTAAGGCCATATTGCAAGAATCATGGCGACAAGTCCCCTTAAGTCAGGTATTGCCTTTCATGCATTACAAGCAGCACCCTTACTTAATAGGTATACCTTCATGAATAAACTCAATGTTTATTCAGTTTCTGCCTTATGCTTATCAATCTCAAAATACAAATATATATACAACTACAATTAGAGATGATAAACCATAAACTAATTTCATTACTCATACCTCAACTAATCAAATAAAGGATGAAGTCCCATGTGAGGCACATGCAAAACAAACTCATTTAGTTTCAATCCTTTAGTCAAAGGATCTACTAGCATACTCTTTGTATCGATGTGTTCAACCAAAATTTGGCCATCCATAACTCTTTCTCTCAAGCAAAGGAACTTCAATTCGATGAATTTACTTTGACTGTTATTCCTTTTGTTGTTGGATATGGCCACGACAGCTGTGTTATCACAGTACATTCTAATCAAACTAGAGACTGATTTCACAATCTTAAGTCCCACAATGAAATTCTTGATCCAGATTGCTTGTGAGCTTGCTTCAAAACATACAATGTACTCAGCGTCACCAATGGAAGGAGCAGTTAGTGTCTGTTTTACACTTTTTCATGAAATAGCTCCTTCTGCTAACAAGAAGATGTAACCAGTTATGGACTTATATGTGTCCATGCATCCTCCTAGATGAGAGTCTGAGTAACCAATCACTTCTAGATTCTCTGTCCTCTTATATGTAAGCATATAGTGTTTAGTACCTTGTAGATATCTAAACACTTTCTTTACAGCTATCCAATGCGTCTCACCAGGATTACTTTGGTACATTCCTAGCATGCCCACAGCAAAAGCTATATCAAGTCTCGTGCAAACCTGTGCATACATTAAACTTTCTACTGCTGAGGCATATGGGACCTTTTCCATTTCCCTTTTCTTAAGCTCAGTCTTAGGACATTGATCTATACTGAACTTATTCCCTTTTTCTAGAGGAGTCAAGTTAGTAGAACAGTTCTCCATCCTAAATTGTTCAAGCACTTTGTTTATATAGGCTTTTTAAGACAGGCTTAGAAGGCCTTGAGTCCTATCCCTATGGATCTTAATGCTAATGACATAAGATGCCTCACTCATATCCTTCATATCAAAGTTCTTAAATAAGAATTGTTTTACCTTGTGTAATAATCTCAAATCATTGGTTGCAAGCAATATGTCATCGACATATAAAATCAGAAATATGATTTTGCTCTTACTAGCCTTGTGGTATATCCACTCATCCATGATGTTCTCATCGAAAACAAATGATGTGATCACTTCATAGAACTTTAAATACCACTATCGTGAAGCTTGCTTTAGATCATAGATCAATTTCTTTAACTTGCACACCATATTTTCTTTGTCTTTTGCAACAAATCCCTCAGGTTACTTCATGTAGGCCTCTTCCTCAAGATCCCCATTGAGAAAGGTAGTCTTAACATCCATTCGATGTAACTCCAAGTCAAAATGTGCAACCAATGCCATGATGATACGGAAAGAATCTTTCTTTGATACATGAGAAAAGGTTTCTCTATAATCGATTCCTTCCACTTGTGTGAAACCCTTAGCAACCAACCTTGCTTTGTAATGATCAATGTTACCTTGTGAGTCTCTTTTGGTTTTGTAAACCCACTTACAACCAATGGCTTTAGACCCACTAGGTAACTTTACAAGCTCCCATACATGGTTGTTTGCCGTTAAGTTCATTTCTTCAACCATGGCATCATGCCACAATTTGGAGTTTCCATTTCTCACAGCCTGAGTAAATGTCAAAGGATAGTTTTCAATGCTAACATCACAATCAATTTCAACAGAGTACACAACATAGTCACTAGGTAATGTTAGTCTTCTTTCTCTAGTTGACCTTCTTAATTCAACTTCTTGAGTTGGTTCAGATTGCTCATTAGGAACATTCCCTGTCACATTCTGTGGTGGTTCATATTGTGTGACAGGTTGATCAGCTTGCATATGTTCCTAATGTCCAACATTGTCAACTTGTGTTATGGGATCTACACTATGTTCTATGACAGTTCTAACTGGATGAGAGTCATTGACCATTAAAGTTCCCTCACCATTCGTGTTAATGGTTTCTTCTATGTGATTATCTCTCATTTGATCACTCCCACTAAGCACCTCATTCTCAAGAAATTTAGCATTCCTAGATTCTACAAAACATTTTGAAGGCAGAGGATAATAAAACTTATAACCTTTAGATTTTTCTGCATAGCCTACAAAGTAAGCTCTTATAGTCCTAGGGTCTAATTTCTTTTCTTATGGGTTATACACTCTTACTGCTGTAGGACAGCCCCATACTTTCAAATGATTTAAACTGAGTTTCCAACCTTTCCAGATTTCAAAGGGAGTTTTAGGTATTGTTTTGTTGGAACCCTGTTTAATATGTATACAGCTGTCTTGAGTGCTTCTTTCCATAATGAAATTGGAAGTTTAGAGCTACTCATCATGCTCCTAACCATCCAGTAAGGTCCTATTTCTTTTTTTAGCTACACTATTTATATCTGGTGAGTCAGGCATGGTATATTGAGCAACTATACCCTGCTCTCAAAGAAAGTCTGCAAATAGACCAGGTGCTTGTCCTTCATTTGTGTATCTACCATAGTATTCACCACCTCTGTCAGACCTCACAATTTTAATTGGTTTCTCAATTTGTTTTTCTACTTCTGCTTTGTATTCCTTAAAGTATCCAGTGCCTCACTTTTATTATAAAGCAAGTAGACATACATATATCGTGAGTAATCATCAATAAAGGTAATAAAACACTTTTGACCGTGTGCGATTATATTAGGGCAACAAATATCAGTATGTATAATCTCAAGCAATTCAAAACTTCTTTTAGCTCCCTTTTGTGACTTGTTGGTTTGTTTTCCCCTTATGCAGTCCACACAAGAATCAAATTCCCAATGGTCTAAGGGTAGAAGAATTTCCTCCGTAGTTAACCTTTTGATTCTCTCAATGGAGATATGTCCCAATCTCCTATGCCACAAGCTAATAGAATTCTCATTGATGACATTACGTTTAATACCACGTGAAATAGTAAAAGATTGAATAGGATCACAAATTATTTTAAATAAATCACCAATCATTGCAATGTCTGCAATCTTAGCATGATGTTTTCTCAAAAACATAGAGCCCTTTTTAAGACATAAACCATAACCCAACGGAATTAATTTTGGAATGGAAATTAAGTTCCTCATATAAGTCAAAATATAAAGTCTCAAAAAGGTCCACATGAGTATTATTCAGGAAAATGTGATAAGTCCCGACCAACTCCACACGGTCTGAGTTCCTGCTGTCTAATAGAACCCATTCCTCACTCGGACGTGGCCGCCTGCTTGTTAAGAAGCCCTATATGGTTGTGGAAATGTGGATCATTGAGCCGGTATCAATCCACCAAGTGTCATCATCAACATTAATAGCATGAGATTCTAAAGTAACATGAGAAGTAAACATACCTTTATGTTCAAGCCATACTTTCCTCTTGGAGCACTCATTCTTCATGTGCCCCTTCTTCTTGCAGAAGAAGCATCTGGCATCCTTCTTATTTGAGGCAGTAGCAGGAAGGATTCTTTTCTTCTTCTTTTTCTTCTTCTTCTTATCATCCTTATTTCCCTTCATATTGCCACCCTTATTGGAACTTTCTCCCAAATAAGCTTCTTTAGGTGCACCATTTCCACTCATCAACAGCCTAGTTTCTTCTAGCACACACATGGACAGTAGTTCATCTACTGACCATTTTTCCTTATGTGTGTTGTAAGACAAATTAAAGGCATCAAATTGTGGAGGAAGAGAGTTCAGAATTAATTCCACTAGAAATTGCTTAGTTGGTTCCATCTTGAAGGTTTTTAGTTGAGAGGATGTATCTCTCATTTTCATAATATGTTGCCTGATTCCACCAATACCTGTGAGCTTCACAACACATAGCTCTGACATGATGATACCTCCCATCTGCTTGTCTGTCGGTTTAAACTATTTATTGACAGCTTCCAAATATTCTTTAGCAGTTTCGCATTTAGGGATTGCTCCCCAAATGCCCCTTGCAATCCTTGTTTAAGGCGGTTGGTTTTCTCCCAATGTTCATAGTAATCCTTATCAGCTGAGTCATTAGCTGGTTTGGGAGGCCTGTCAGTCTCCAAGACAAAGTCACATGTTATCGCAACCAAGCTGCAAGGCAATATCTTCCCTCCAATTAGGGTAATTAGTATCATCCAGTATGATTTTGTTATTGGTATCAGTAATTAGGCTAGTGACACAAAATGAAGCTACAATATTAGAGAATAATCAAACTTACAAATCAGTTGAGACAATCACAATAACTATGTCATGTATGCTTTAAAACATTAATAAAGCATACAATTATAAATACGCATCACTAAGTTATGTCCGTAGATAAAGAAATTAGTATAGCATGTACTTATCTCATATTGATGGAACTAGAACACATTTATATTTCCTAATACCTGTGGGCTACTTAGAAAATACAAGGCAATTCTATCCCACCCTAATTAAATTTACATTTATAATTATCTACCTGTGGGCAAAGATCAATTATGAATGCATATTTAATTACAATTGATATTTTATAAGTTCATTATGTGATTTATGTTGCATGCAACAGATAAAGAATGCTATGGCTACTCCTTAATAAAGCATGCTAATCACAACTATCAAATGAGCACATTTAATCTAACACATGCACAATATTAATGGAGAACACAAGTAATTAATTATTATATTAAGTCCTCCCACTATTTTATGCATCCAAACAATTGTTTAAGCACTAACCTCAGCATATTTCTGCTTAAAATAAACATTACAAAATTCAAATAGTTAAATAATTTGCGTAAATTTATTGTCCAAATATTTAGGTAAATAAACAATACAACAAACAATTTCGCAATTTACACAAAATGTGAAATAGCTAAGATCAATTTTTATCTCTATTTAAACAATTTGAACATTTGCATAAAATAAATTACATGTGAAAACCATTTTTAAATAAATAAAACAGTCTTCAATTAATGGTTTGTTTGACATAAACAAATTCTAGAAACTAAACTAAATGGCCCAAACAAAATCTGAATCAAACAGAGCCCAAAACAAAAAATTCCAGAAACAATAAAATAAATTATCCAAGCCCAAAACTGAAGTCTTTGGCAAACAGAGACCAAAAACTAATTTTTGTGCAAAAAAAGTTTTTTTTGGGAATGAAACAAAGTGGCCCAAACAGAGGAGGCCCAGATCGAGAAAAGAGAGAAAAAAATGTAGTAAAAAAAATTACAGAACCCAATCTTTATTGGCCCAGCTGGGAAAAAAAAGAGTAAACAGAAGCCCAGAAGTTTTTTGGCCCAAAAGGAATTAAATAACACAATTTTTTTGGGAAAAAAAACCCAAATCTCCGCCCAAAGTCGTTCGGGCCATTATCTAAATAAGTGAAATGATACGTTTCACTATGGGCCGAAACGACACTGTTTTGAATCGGCAACGAGAGCCTTCTTGTATGCATGAAACGGTGTTGTTTTGGCCTAGCCAAAATGCACCATTTTTGCTTTCTCCCCAATGAGGCGGGTTGACCTACCTGACCTATCTCACAGTCGTGACCCGGTTCGACGGTCCTTCACAGTCGCCGAATTCTACCATTTTTTTGGCCGCGACTCTAGTCCATTTCTATTGGCAAAGGCGCCATTTTTTGACTTTTTAACCACAGTTTTGACAGAATAATGCCCAGATAACAACAAGAACAAAATTTCAAACAACAACAGTAGCGAAAACAGCCAAAATGGAATCAAAAATCAAACTCTCATGCATAACTAGAGTTATGGTTTTCAGCCTCTCACAGTTCTGATAGAGATGGTGACATTGGTCATTAGAGAGTTGAATGTTCTCCTTCCTTCCATCCCAATAACTGAAAACACACCTCAAACACTCAAAAACATACAAAATAGCATTTTCAAAAGGACTTTTAAATGAAAAGAGCTAGAGTTCATATAACAAAAAAAATCAGACTTTAAAGAGAAAAGCACATACTGATTTTGGGTAACTAAATCTAATCAGATCCAGAAATAATTTCAGGTTAAATGACAAGAATGAATGCAGTTCGAAGATAAATAACGATGCATGATAAAGTATCTATCTCTGATCTTACTCATGGAACCTAATATAAATATGACGGTATATTCTTTTATTCCATATAGAGTCAGATCATCCTAGATAAAAACAAAACACATTAAATTAAGCAAAGATGCCTCAAAGAAGAACCTAACTTGGCTCTGATGCCACATGTAAGACAGATTCAAACAAATAATATATAAAACATATAATCCAAATAATACATAATGAATCCTCTTATAACAATACAGCAGAAGATTTTAGGATTAGAGTTATCTCTCGCCATAGCTATTGCTTAACTGATCTGGGATCCAAGATAGAAGATAAGGACTGTAAAACAAATTTGGGGTCATAAGAATTAATGATTCAGGTCTCTTCTGACTGGCAGAAAGGCACAGTGATGACAATTGGGAACAGCTGTCACCAGTCAAGGAACCTCAAGGAGTAGATAGGGTTTTTCTCTCACTAAATGCATCACTCTCAAATTTTCAGCCGTCAAAACCTTAATCATAAAAGCTCACCATCAGAGTAAAAAGTTATTGACTGAAAATAATAACCCTACTGGGCTTGGACCTTTTTTGACCACGGGTCATACTCAAGATATATTATTAATTTCTAATTAAATAACTAAATAATTTATAATAATAATAATAAAATATCTCACAACACCTACTCTCTCTCTCTGCGCCCTGCAAAAAGAAGATGCTCATAAGCGGGGTGATGCAAGAGGAGGTGCGTATATATTAGGGTAAACTATTCTAATGGATACAAAGGCCCAACTAGTAAATTTCTCATTTTCTAAATATTATATTGTATTATATCATATTATATTATATTATCTCATTCATATTTTTTTCAAAGAATTTCTTTTCCTTTCCCTTTTTATTTTATTTCAATTCATTATTATTTTTTATTATTTTTATTTTTACAAATTATATTTTGAATAAATTTGTTTTATCCAATTAATTATATGATAAACTAAATTTATTACTCAAATGTTAAAATAAAAATTTAGGAGTTACATAAAGCAATTATTCTAGGATTATCTTGAACCTTTTAATGGATTGATTCTTGTATTTGCCCTCTTTTAGTTATTAATGAAGTCTTAGTGTTGATTTTGATCTATGCTTATTGCTTCTAATTGTTTGGCTAGCATTTAGTTGAATTATTAACTTAGGTTAGATTTGAGAAAGCTTATGTAAGTGTAGAACTTGGTTAAAACCATGCTTGAATTGAAATTCACTTGATGAGTGGATGATTTTATTGGTTCAATAAAGATTGTAACTAATCTTGCACTGTCAACTTAAGGTTGGTGATAAAAGTTTATTTTTATTGAATGCTTCGAGAGGTTGGGCATTTTTAATGCAAACAAATATTTGGTTTTGACTTGAAAAAGCTTAACCAAATGGTTTTTTTCAAACCTTAGACAAACACTAGACTTTATTTGATTGGTAGTTGAGGGTGAATTAATTAAGTTTCATGAAATAAAATGGAGATAGATAATCCCATGTTTCTGCTACTCTTAAAGTTAAGTTTCACTTTAGTTTTTTTTTTACCAAATTGAAATTATTTAAGTTTTTACCAAATTTTCCTTCAAACAAGACAATTTTCACATGTTTCTAAGCTTAAAAATCAATTTATTTTCGCTTTAAGTCTTCATGGGAATGCCATTTTCTATCTACACTAATTTTGTGATTATCCGTGCGTTTGCGGTCATGTTGGATGGCCAACACACACAACATGTAACTTTTGAATCTAAAGTGTACTAAATAAAGAAAAAGATAAAAAAATTAGTCATTTATTAGGAGTCATGAATCTGCGCATAAGTGTATAAAATGCTAAAAAATTAGGAAGTTATAAACATTCACATATATTATTGAGGGTTAATATCGTTATATTTATAGTTTGATTGAATTTTAGTTTTGGTTCCTGTAGTTTTAAATCATGGTTTTTCACCTAATTTATTCCATAAAAAATATTAGTCTCTATAGTTTCACAAGGACATATTCTGAATTTAACAACGTTAACTAAGGCCTAAGGGCACCAAAACCAAAACTCATCAAATGTATGGGACCAAAATCAAAACTTACAGGAACCAAACCAAAAGTCATTAAAAGTACAGGGACCATAGCCAAAATTTGTTAAAAATATATATTAAAAAAAAGCAACTTAATTTTGGGATAGAGAACAAAGAAATTGATTTTAAATGAAAAAAAATAAAATCTGATTTTCGACATTTTGAATTCATGCTCCATTTTTTAACTTTCAAATCTACTTTTATCAATTTGAGAGGGTGCAATCATTTTTGGCGAGTGCAAATTTTCTTCAATTATCTGCAACATATTTTTAACTATATGCAAATAACTTTTGTATTAAAGACTATGGTATAAAGTTGGAAATATGTCACATATGGTTAAAGGCGAGTTGCACTTGTTTAGAATAATTGCACTAGGCCATTGGCCGTTTGGCCGAGTGGCGTGTGTGTGTTGGGTGCGTGTGTTGCGGGTTCAATCCCGCCTTGTTGTAACCCAAAAAAAAAAAAAAGAATAACTGCACTAGGCCTCTTTGGGGAAAAAAATGGTCAAATTGAGACTTTTATTAATCCATATAACTTAAATATCTCCTGGATATATTAGCCAAGCCGCGACATATTCTTATTGGCTCCTCTCTCATGGCACTGTTCATGTGAACAGTACATCTAATAATATTATATGAGGTAGGGGTGTTCAACCATCTTCCGTCTCAACATCGTGTCCTTGTCCCAATTATTTTGGGATGGGATAGTCCCTTCCCGAAAGTTTTTGAAGCGAGACAAAATTATTTTAGGATGGGACGAGACACAAGACAAGGGTGTTCCATCTTGATATATTATCTTTCTTTTTAACTTTTATAAATTTATTTGATTTATTAGTGTAATAATATTATGGTAGTAATATTTATCAATTATTATTTTGATTTTTTGTTTACAAGTTGTTCCATATGGATTATGTGATGTTCTTTTTAATGAACACTTTAAGTTTATCTAGTTTTTTTTCTCAAGATTATAAAAAATATTTTCTTCTTTATTGATTTCTAGTTACTGCCAATTTTTTCCTAATTTTTATCTATTTTATTTGCATAGTTTTTCTAAAAATTCTTGTACTCCATGCATAAGTTTTCAAATTAAGAAAGCCAAAAAATTCAACAAAAAAAAAAAGACAAGATGTCCCTGTGCCGTCCCAGCAATGTCCTGTCTCGAATAAGACGAGACACTATCGGGATAGGACAAGATATGGGATAAAGTCATCCCATCTTAATTATAGGGGCAAGACTAGGACGAGGTCATCCATGTCCTGTCCCGTCTCATAAATACCCCTAATATGAGACTTGTACTTTGGGTTTTGTGTGACTTGCTAGCATAATCATCTCAAGTTTGAATTTCAAATTTTAAAACTTTCTCCATCTCCATTGTTTGAAGGTCCCTCTCTCATTTTTTCCTTCTGTTATTCCCTAGGCAAATTTCTTTTTTACTCTATCTTTCATCTTCTCCCCCACCGAAGTCATAATGGAAAAGTGACCTCCATGGAGTCAAAGTCAAAAATCACTCCTCTACTCTTGCTGCTGGGGAATGGTTTGCCTTGAACCTTCTCCCTTTCTTCTTCTGGCTAGAAAAGAGGGAGATTAGTCTGGTCGTTGCTATTCCTAATTAATGTGAAAGGTCTTTCTTTACTCCCTTTTTCATTTTCACTAAACAACCTGCAATTTTTCTTCAAAGCAAAAGGATTTAACCATCATTATGAGTGATTCTTACGATCGTGGAATCTCAATTGATGAGATGGATGTGAACAGGAGAGAAGAGACGAGAATACACAGAAAACATTTGGAAACAAAGCAATCTAGAGGAAATAAGCTATATAAGTTTGAGCTTCAAAAACTCTATGATTGAGATCTTTGAGAGTGAATTCAAAAGGCAAAGATTGAATATGAGCCAGATGACTTTTCTAAATTCTAAGCAATGACAGACGGGGAGGGGACGAAACTGATAAATATGTCTCTTGACAACTTTTAATGAATATCCTATGTTTTTTCTGTTCGCCACTATTTCTTTTTCTTTCTCTACCAAAGGCATAGAGTTTAGGAGGTTTAGCTGCATTGATAAGGTATTTTCATTAAATGATGTTTTAAATTTCATGTCAACAATTCTCTTGCTGATTATATTATTGATTACATTTTTTTCTGTTTGATTCTTTATCAAATGTAAGTGCAATGCTTGGAGCAATAAGCCAATAATCAGTAGTCAAATGAGAACCCACTATCTATACAAATGATTATATAATTAATCTTAGTTTTAGTGCATCCTAATTTTACTTTTGGTTTACTCAGCACCATAAAGATTATGGTGCCCTAAAGATTGGGGTGGTGGATGTAAGTGTAAAAGTTACATTGGAGTGTTGAATGTATTGAAAAATAAGATTGGAGTGTTGAATCCACCATAAGAAAGATCAAGGGGTTGGACTCACCTGAAAAATATATGGGAAAATGACATTGAGGTCCTATAGAAGAGAAAATACTGCAAAAAGGTCCCTGAAAATCTGATAATCGCTTTGGAGTCGTAAAGGAACTTGCTGCAATAATGAAAAGATTGAGAAGACTTTATTGTCCTTGACAAGATACACTGAAAGCTCCCTACCTTCATTTGAATTTTTCGGTCGGTCTATTCGCACGATGCTTTCTTCTTCTTCCCCGACCCAAAATCTTAGTGACTCCAACCACGTTATTCTTCTTCTTCACTGACCCAAAATCTCAACTAGTCTAGATGCCTTCTTCTTCTTCTTCTCTTATCCAAAATCTTCACCACTCCAGATGCCTTCTTCTTATTCTTCTTCTTCCTTGACCGGAAATCTTAACTACTCATTTCGCATCAGGCGCTGGCAAAACGGAGTAATAGTTCAACATGTTCCTTCCCACTTGCTTGCATAAGTGAAAAATCTTCCCAAGTTTCACCATCATTGGAGGTGCTAGCCGTCGTCTAACTTGTGGGATGATTATGCTTTTTCTTCTTAGTAGTCAATGTGTAATTTTACTAAAGATTAGTTCTTGATTACTACAATATAGCTATGTTTTTGGTATTTGGTATTTGCATTTGGGTCCTTTGTTAATTGAAACCTGCCCAAGTACTTGCTCTGCTTGGGTGTTAAATTTTTGTTTTTCTTTTTCTTTTTGTTTCTTCTATTCAGCAACATTTGATATCCTAGAAGCTTGGAAATTTTAGAAGCATATGAATATGACAAAATTTTGTTTTTTTTCTTTTTGTTTCTTTCTTATTGTATATAGTGATGGTTCAATTGTGTGTGTTGGTGGTCATATAGATCATGCATGATATGAGAATAAGGTTTGAAAACTAAGTGATGAGAAACTTGGATTATGACTTGAAGTAAAACATAGGAGTTAATCTGGTTTAATTTGAATTATAGGATCTAATAATTGTTAATGCAAGTTAAATGGTCATTTTGAGTTGTAGCGGTAATTTTAAATAATGAACTACAATTTTATGTTATATGAATGGTTAGAAATATGTTTATGATGTAAAAGATTCAAAGGAATACAAGTGTAAGCATTTGACCCTTCAAAACAGAACCAAATGGGTCGTAAAAAGTATGTCTGCACTTGAAAGCCTCAAGGGATGAGTTTGAATCTGCAATTTAGTAGCAGCTAGAGAGCGTATAGGAGTTTCATTTAGTCAAGGATGGTAATTTTTGGATATCTACATAATATTGTATTAATTTTTGAATCTGGTCTGAAAAAGTTGTCATGGACCAATTCTTTATCAAATATGATGTTTAGGTGTTTTTCTAAACCAAATAAACTCCACTAAATCTAAAACATTGATAGTAGATGTACATGAGTATGCCTTTCGAAGAAGTTCTAATGAATATGATTTATTCTGTGGCATAGAATCTCTAAATGGCTTTTAGTACTTTTTTCCATTTTTTTAACAATAAATAAGGAATGTCATGTTAAATCTTGACTGCTTATTGATTTATCTAATTTTGTCACCGAAATTTTGTATATACTTCTGGCACCTTTTTGGTTTGCCAAGTTCTATTCCTTTGTGATAGGAATTAGCAAAAACCTTAGATAAGGCTCCACGTTTTGACTTGCCTTTCTTATATATATATATATATATATATATATATATAATCTTATTTATTCCTCCTTGACTTGTCTTTCTTTTATACTTTTTTATTTGATAATTTCTTCTTTCTTAAATCCTACAAAATAATAAGATATGAGTAAGTTTTTGGCAAGATAAGATTGTGCTTATGATGGGACTAATTCATTGGTTGTCAGAGATTTTCTTGTTAGAAGATTTTACTCAGTCAAAACTTTTCCATCTTGCTGACTCTGAAGGTAATAATCTAAAACAATGTGTGAATTTAAGAACAAAGAGGTATTAGACGCATTCATTTTATGAGTCAATTACGAGAAAAAAATAATTGGATGGGTATCTACATACAATAACTCTGAAGTACTACTTGTCGATTTTCTGTGTAATGTGTGGGAAAATAAAAAGAAATGAAAAAGACAAAGAAAAAGAAAAGACGAGATCTTGTGTAATTTGTAACCATAATTTTTGGTATTTTATTGGGTTCAAAAATTCAAATTAAAGGGATACTTGTCATTAGTTGTTGTGATCCTTGTCATTGCTTTCTGTAGATGACAGCTTTATTTACATCCAAGAGAAGATGTTTTCATAACATGCTTTGTACAGTTAAGCCACAATTCTAAGTAGGAGGACAAAATTGAAAAGGAACTGAAAAGGGCAAAAGTTTATATTCGATCAGATATATAAGTTTATTTGGTCTATTAAGTTATTTTATTGGTTTTAGTTTACATTCAAAAGTGTTTGATGCTTAATCTTTGTATTTTGTTTACAGGGACTTGTGGTTTAAGATTCCAGACTTCAACCAAAGTAAGAAGAGATAGATGTAGGCAAACATGTTTAAGCTACCAAGCTTGAACAAAAGCAAGAAGAAAGGATAGATGCAGATGAATATGTTCTTATGTAAATGAGTTTTTTGGAACATAAGCATGGCATTGACTGTCACATGATTAAGAAATCATTGTAAATGACAGCTTTATTTAGTAAATGGCAAGTTAAGGTATTTACTTATTAATAACTCATTTTGTATTAGTCCTTATGATCAACTAGAGCCGGGAAAACAGGCCGAGCCCGTCGGGCCGACCCGTTTAGTCCTTGAAATTATAAGGGCCGAGCTTGATATTTTTCTTTTAAAATGATAAATAAGCCCTGGAGGGCTGGTCCTGGAGGGCTGAGGGCTTAAAAGGGCCGGCCCTGCCTTTTAAGCCCTTTTATAATTTTTTTATTTTTTAAATTTTTTTATATAATATTAATGTTATTAATTTTTTACATTGTTAATAATATTTCAAATATTTAGTTATTATTATCATTTTAAAATTAAATTTAGTTTTAGACAATAATTTATCCAATTAAATTTTTAAAAAATGGGTTAATTTGGACTTTAATAATAATTTGATTTATATTATATGCGTTGATATTTTTAAACTATATATATTTGATAAGATAATATTTTTATACTTATATAACTTGTAATTCTATAATTTGAATTAGAAATTCATGAGTTTCAACAACAATGTTTCTCACATTAAAGTAAAATAATAGTTAGATTGCAAAATTTAAAAATAAAATTCTTATAAAGAAGAAAAACTTGATATTTTTGTTACGAAAGAAAAGCATACTTATGAAGAAAAGTAATTAATTATAGTGATGATGAAGTTTCAAAAGATTAATGATAATGTTTATTTATTGCACAATTGTATTATAGATAAAACTTTAAGATGTTGTTATCTTGTTAATGAATGTTTTAGATGTTCTTAGATGTTGATGAATATTTATATATGATGATATTTTATATTTGTGACTTAATTTTATTCATATTTATGTCTTTTATTAATAATTTCATTGGTTTATTTTTATATTTTTATAAAAAAATATGATAAATATAAAAATAGTATTTTTTCTTAAACGGGCCAAAAGCCTGCGGGCCGACCCTGGCCCTGTAGTTTAAGGGCCAGGCCTAGCAAATTGGGGTATTTTTAAAATTTTAGTCCTGGAGAGCTGGCCCTTTTAAGCCCGCCAGCCCTGAAGAGCCGGCCTGGAGGGTCGAGCCGGCTTTGATTCCCAACTCTATGATCAACATTTATTATATCAATGAAATCAATGACAAGTGAGGGTGGGTGTATTAATGGTGCACTCTCACTTGTTAATGTGAGTACCATCACTTGTTAATGATGATATTATCACTTGTCAATTTATATGAATGTATAAATTCGCTTTATTTTTTAAAAAAGTGTGATTTCAAGTTAATATATATACATTGACTTGTTAATATTGTCATCTTGACCTGTGATTTGGGGCATTATCACTTGCCAATTTATATCGTGATATAAATAATAATATAAGTTTGAAAAAAATGTGATTTCAATTGATATAAATTTCAATGATACGTTATGGCACTACCAGAAAAAAGGCTTTTAACGGCGGTTAAAAGTGGCTTTTAACGGCGGTTTTGAAGGCGTAGTTGTTAAAGGCGACGTTGAAAGGTAAGGAAAACACGGCGGTTTTTAACCGCCGTGGAAAGTCCACTTTTCACGGCGGTTAATTGTAGAACCGCCGTGGAAAGTCCACTTTTCACGGCGGTTAATTATAGAACCGCCGTGGAAAAGGGTTTTAACGGCGGTTATATGTATAACCGCCGTTAAAATTTTTTTTTTTTTAAAATTCTGTGAAATTTTCGTGTTTACCACCCTGCAGTTTACAGCTCCAAACAAATGTAGGCAGTGCAGATCACGCAGAACAAGATCAATTAGTTAGTTAATATACAGCAATGAAATTTTTTTTTACACAATTCGAAAATAGGGAAACCGGCCAATATAATAGAACTAAGTGGTTACCAAGGAACACGTATTGGCTAGGTCCAACAATTCTGAAATAGAAGTAACTACTTTGTACAATGGAAATCATGAACAATATAAGAGGGAACCGAGAGAAAGCATCTAACAATGAATTTTTTGACAAATAACCTATCTATTTGAAAGCTCAATTTCAATTTTTTCTACCAATGTTGTTGACAAAGTGTCCCTCATCAAGTTGATGTCATCCATGAGATATGGCGCAGTATTTTGAAATATCTGTTAATCAAAAATAACATAGTAAACTTAGTCAAAAATGTGAAATAAATTGAAGAACGTCATGCAACGTAACTCATCTTTACCTCGTCTAATTTCTCAGTCGTTCCTGTCTCAATTATGTCATTCATGTAGTGGATGACATAATATCCACACTCAACATGTCCTTGTTGACAACGGTGCTAAAAAAATAAGATATAAAATTGAATATTAGACATTATTGATTATAAACATTAACTTTAATTCATCAAAAAATGTTTAAAAGTTAGTTCAAAACAACATATACCTGTGGAAGAATCCATGTTGGTGCTTGTCTATTTTGTTTAATCGCCATGACATTAAAACTATGAAAAGCCCTATCAACATTATAAGAGAAAATGATATTAGAGCATGCTTGTATAAACTTCACAAGTAATAAATATATAAATAAAAACTAACGTGTCGATGACATCTTTGGTTTCTTCGGATGGACTTCCACAGAGTGAATCGAACCAGTAAACTTTGTTGTCAAAAGGGGCACAAACAATTAGAGTCCAATGATAACTGCAAAAGGCAAACCATGTTAATTATAACCCGACACATACAACTTGTATATCTCAAATACAATAATACACTTACCCTTCCACGTAAGGTGCAAAATATATTAGCTTTTTGGTCTGACTCATTGCGGTCATAATGTAAATTGACCTTGCTTCCACAGTATTAAATTCTTTCTGCACCCTTTGAGGACACAAAGCCATATGTTCTTTCAAGTCCTCCGTTTCGACAGATTTGATTAAAATGCCTGTTGTTCAAGTAAAAAACATTAGGACATGCATGAAGTATAATATGTAATAAGAAAATGATATTGTAACTTACAAAATAGCAAGCTGCATGAAGGCTATATCAAGCTCCTCAAAGTTGAGGAACTGAACGAGGTCCCTCTTGTCAATGGTGAAGTCGTATGTTATATCTGAACCCACAACCCCCAACGGCATCTTGAAAGTCACAAGCTTATCCATGTTTGGCACCATGGAATGAAGAACCTCCAAACTGGAATACATAAGCGCAACATCACTAGGAAGAGGCAAGAGTACAGGATCAGATGATGCGCTCGTTGTGGCCTTCTTTGCTGCCGCCTTCTTCACTATTGGCTTTGTAATAAGTCTCTTTGGCCACAAAATGAAATGTCCTTTAGCTTGGGCCAAGAGTCGAACCTCATCAGTAGGATTAGGCACTGGTGTACCCCCCTGACCACGAACAATCCTCTCCACTGTCACCCTTGCTTGATTGCTCGGAATTTTGTTGCCGTGAATCGTTGTGCCCATGAATGCTCAACCATTAGCAACATGAACAGGTGAATTTTCATAATCCACATAGAGAGAACACGGCATCCCATTGTCTTCGACAAGGTCAGGGCTAGGGTCAGGGTCAGACACTGTCAGTGGCTGTGTCTGATTATTACTGCCCTTTCCGCTTTTTATCACAGGTGAACCCTGAAACATAATATGAAATTAGTTAAGAAACATTAAATAAGTTTAAATGGATCAAATGAATCTTTAGAAGATTTAAAAAGATGTGTGATTATTACCTGGGAAGGTTCAGATACTCGGGGCATCTGGAATCCGCTCGTACCCATCATCATCAAAGTTTGTTGAAACTTGGCATCGAATTCATCACGTATCTTTTGCATCTCTGCCATGTGTTGTTGACTTAGTTCAGCTCGAACTCTCTCTGTTTCTTCTTGTAGTCGTTGGTCGAGCTCCTCTTTAGATACCATGTTAGCGGAGGATGATCTGGTGCTTCTTCGTGAAGCAAAGCCAAAAAATTCTTTAATACCAATCCCTTTAGGGGCCCCTCAGACTCTTCCGGGATGGTCAGCCTTTCCAATAGCAGTGGCCAAGATATCCATCCGTCCTTGAGGGATGAATGTACCTTGAGATAGTTGCTCCTCAAGTGTATCCTATATCATTAAAACAACAAATTCAATTTAAGATAATTGAAAAAAACAATTAATGAAGCATAATTCTTAAATATTACTTACAATCCTCTCAGCAACAGCAGCAGACTGTGGAGTAATGTATTGACCCTTTTTAATCCTCACCGCCTTCCATTTTTCTTGGCGAGAAGGACGCTCAATAGATGGCATGTAGCCAGTAGGATCTGAAGCAGCAGCCATCTGTGCATTCTTCAGTCGTTCCTCCATCATACTTCTTTCCAACCCACCATACCCTGCACGAGACATGGTATGTGGGTATACATTCTGCTCAGATATTTGTTTGTTCTTCTGACTCAATGCCTATGACAATGAAACCAAATCGACAAAATTAGTTTAGTTAAATAAAATATGACCTGATTAAAAATTAAGTTTGAAGAAACCAAACCTGAAATGCGGGGTCTTCACGTTGCTTCACAAAATTCTCCCATGCCTCATCACTAATAAACTGGTATCGTTCCTTAGGATGCACACCCTTTCTTTTTCCATTAATATAATGTGTTGTAAGCATGGACTTAAAATCCCTCCACCGTTCAGCAATTTGCTTCAACAGACGGTCTCTCATTTGTTTAGTGGCAGGAATATCAAATGTCAGCTGCATGCAATACAATAATAGCATAGAGTTATAAAGTAAATAAACAACTATAATTGAAACAAGTAGAGAAAACAATGCACAATATATCAATATATCCTCCTAAAGGTTTTTCTTCAAATCTTTGTCCACCTTCTTCCAGTTAGGAATGTCAATGCTAATTTTACTGTGTGCGAGATAACCCACATAACTAGTAAATTGAGCCCTATCCTTTCCTATAGGCTTCAGATCATCATCAAACTCCACTGTAATCCTCATAGGCTGTGTGCTCTCATCACGTAAAGCTAAATGCCTCATATGGGTTGGCCCTCTACCCTTTCTCCGGCTAGTAAAAGAGTTGTCATCACCAGAACCCTGTTGACCGGATCCGTCCATTTCCTGTTTAAAGAATAAGGAATTAATAAATGTAAGAATAAAAAATATCAAGTTAATATAAAACACTATATTATTAAGTATATTTAGCAAAAAAAAAATCAAAAAATTCATTTGAGGCTTACAACGATTATCCTCCCAAATTCCTTCACAATGATCATCTCTAACAGCATAGTCATCATCTACCAAATCTAATTCAACTGCTTTAGGTCGAGTAGCTGTGAAAGGCGGGGTTTCATCAAGATTAAGCTCTAAGTCACCATCATCTCCACCAACTCCTTGCCTTTTACCTTGAAGCACGATAGACAATTTCTTTTTTGCTAGATCGGGAACGAAGAACACTTGTTTTGCTTGACTTGCCAAAATAAATGGCTCGTCTCCGTATCCAAACCTCTCAAGATCGACCGAAACAAATCCAAATTCTTCATCCACTTGCACATCATTACTATTAACCCACTTACATTTGAAGACAGGAACTTTAAACT
Organism: Neltuma alba; assembly: GCF_004799145.2. Classification (NCBI taxonomy): domain Eukaryota; kingdom Viridiplantae; phylum Streptophyta; class Magnoliopsida; order Fabales; family Fabaceae; genus Neltuma; species Neltuma alba. The sequence goes on along the minus strand of NW_021636411.1, from coordinate 141,138 downwards.
TGGTATAACTAACCTCCCATATCTCTTCTATTATTCCATAATAGGACATTGCCGCCAACATTGGGTTTCTGTCTTTAGAACTAGCAAAATGCATGGCTTCCGCTACTACCATCACCCCACTATTCTGCATAGTACTCTTATCGTCTTGGGTTTTTGTGTAAAAAGAATAACCATTTATATCATATCCACCCCAACACAAAACCTCAAAAGAAGGCCCTGCAGCTAGCCTCTGTATTGTCTCAGAAGGATTGCCATCTTTTAACACTTCTCGCTTGAACCACTTGCAAATGACTTATTATGTTCATTAGCTAGTTGCATGTCACTCTTTCTTGGATTCAAGTTCCTCAGCATATTCTTGTGAGCATTTAAGTACGGCAAAACTTCATCCGTGTTGTTTAAAATGTATAGATGTGCCTGCATTACAACTTCTCTTGACATAGACCTCACTATGACACCCCGTGTTCCCTTGCTTCTTCTCCCTTGATCATGTCGAGATTGAGGAAGACCAACTGCCTTTACCCTGTCAAGATATGCGTTACAAAACTCAACTGCCTCCTCAGCTACATATCTCTCAACAATTGATGCCTCAGGCCGATAAGGATTCTTAGAGTACCCTTTTAGGATTTTCATGTATCTCTCAAAAGGGTACATCCATCTTAAACACACAGGGCCACAAAGTCTTATCTCTCGTACAAGATGAGCTATCAAGTGGACCATAATATCAAAAAATGATGGAGGAAAATGCATTTCCAATTGAGAGAGGATCACATAACCTTCATTTTCTAATTCATCCAACTCAGCAGGATCAATGACTTTGCTGCAAATGGCACTAAAAAACATACAAAGTCTTGTAATAGTATTTCTCACATCGGTTTTCATAATGCCTCGAATAGCAAGTGGAAGTAATTGTTGCATCAACACATGACAATCATGAGACTTCATTCCCGTTATCTTCAAATCTTGCATTGAAACAAGTTTGCTTAAATTAGAAGAATAACCTTGTGGCACCTTAATAGTATTGACAAAACCACAGAAACTTCTTTTCTCTTCTTTTGATAATGTGTGCGCAGCTGGATGTAAATAAGCCCTCTTACCATCTCTTTCTTGTGGGTGAAGGACATTTCTTATTCCAATTTCGACTAAGTCTCGTCTTGTATTGATTCCATCTTTAGTCTTTCCACTTATATGCAAAAGTGTACCAACAAGACTCTCACATACATTCTTCTCCACATGCATCACGTCTAGACTATGCCTCACATCAAGACTTCGCCAATATGGAAGATCAAAAAAGACAGATCTTTTTTTCCATATATTTCTCTCACTGGCAGTCTTCTTCTTCTTCTTCTTCTTCTTACCGAAGACCACATTAATTCCCTCCACCCGCTGATAAACTTCTTCTCCAGTTAATGGTCTTGGAGCCATTTCATATTCTTGTGAGCCATTAAATGCCTTTTTCAATCTACGGTAAGGGTGATACCGACTAAGAAACCTTCTGTGACCAAGATATACTGTCTTCCTGCCATGTTTAAGTTGCATATAGTGGGTGCCTTCTTCACATATTGGGCATGCTTTATGCCCCTTAACACTGTATCCAGACAAATTTTCATATGCTGGAAAGTCATTTATCATGGTGAAGATCATGGCACGTAAATTGAAGGTCTCTTGTTTATATGCATCAAACACATCAACACCTTCCTCCCATAATTTCTTCAGATCCTCAATCAAAGGTGCCAAATACACATCAATATCGTTTCCCGGTTGTTTTGGCCCGAGATCATCAAAGATAGCATGATATACTTTCTTTTCATACATAACCAAGGAGGCAAGTTGTAAATTACGAGGAGCACTGGCCAAGCACTGTGTGTGCTACTAAGATTACCATATGGGTTAATTCCATCCGTACAAAGCCCTAGCCGAAGGTTTCTTGGCTCGCCACCAAATTGAGGAAATTTTTGATCTATTGTTTTCCATTGAGGAGAATCTGCTGGGTGACGAAGCTTTCCATCACATATTTTCTCATCAAAATGCCATCTCAAGTTCTTTGCATCTGTGGCATTAGCAAATAGACGCTTAAATCGTGGTATTATTGGAAGATACCACAGAACCTTTAAAGGAGAACCTTTGGTCATCTCATTATAATCACCATCATCTTTCTTCATTTTGTATCTTGAAGTCCCACATTTAGGGCACTTATTCAACTCTTCATAATCATTTCTGAATAATATGCAGTCATTAGGACACACATGTATCTTCTCATATTCCAAACCCATCGGACACAAAATCTTTTTTGCCTCATACATTCGTTTCGGAAGTGAATTCCCTTTGGGAAGAATATCACTCAGCAATTCAAGCAATTCCGTAAAACTAGCATCGGTCCAACCATTTCTTGCCTTCAAATTCATCAGTTTCAATACGGTTGTCAATCTTGTGTAATCATCTTTGCACCCCGGGTATAAAGGTGTCTCTGCATCACTACACAAAGTTTCAAAGGTGGAAGAAAACTGTGTAGAGGATTCAGACCTTATATCACGAAACATATCCGAAATTCTATCACCAAAGTCTTCATTCACAACCTTCTCATTTGCAGACAGTGTAGTCTTTCTAATTTCTTCATGCCATATCCAATTTGTATACCTCAAATTTATCCCATCACAGATAAGATGCTCTTTTATCTCAGAAATACTCCGTCGACTATTGTTTAAACATTTGACACAAGGACAATAGTACAATCCATCTCCTTTACTAGGGGCATTTCTCTGAGCAAACTCAAGAAATTTTTCAACCCCATCCTCATATTCCTTGCTAATTCTCCTAGCTTTCATTCAACTACGATCCATTGTTCTACAGATTATTTAAACAATACTTTACTATCAATCAAAATTCATAACGAAGGAAAAAAACACAAAATAACTAACATATTATTTATCACTAAATTCTTATATTTATTACAAAAAATTATCAAAAATTCGAAATAAATATCAAAAAATTATAAAAAAATTTAAAAACTTCATAACTAATCAACTCCAAACATTTTAACATATTTCTAATACAGTATGTAAAAAGGAATTAAGGTTTTCTCACATCTAATGCCTACCAATTAACACCAATCAACGGTTCAACCACATAAAAATGCAAAATGAATAATAGAAGCTAACCACAATGTAAAACTAACAACCCATTTCATATATAACAGATTTTCATGGTTAAAACATTCAACAAACCAACAAAAATTGAAAAGAATGAAAGAAGAGGATACTCACAGAGCAGAGAAGCTTCAAACGCGAAGTGAGGCGGCGGCGGACGGCGGCAACGCACCGGTCTTCGGTTAGATAGTGGAGGGTAGGACCGGTTTTCGGCGGTGGACCACGGCTGAGCAAGAACCGACGGAAATGGGAGGCGCGGTCAACCACAACGGAGTGCGGCGCACGGCGGCAAGGCTCCAAGGGCTCAATGGAGGAGTTTAAACGGTGGGCTAGAGGCAGGAATGGCCGGTAATGGCAGTTTTACGGTGGTGGGGCAGAGGGGGACCACGACGCACTGAAGAAATGAGAAAGAAAGTGAGGAGTCGAGCGGCCGAAAGGGGTTAGAAGAACACACTTTCCACGGCGGTTCTTTAAAGAACCGCCGTGGAAAGTCATAACCCTTTCAACTTATTTACAAAAATGCCATCGCGCTTTTTTCCACTTCGTTTTTCTGCTGAACCGCCGTTAGTTTGCGACGTTAAAGGTCTTTTTTCTAGTAGTGTGGTTATAATATGATATAATATTTCTATTTTCAGCAAAATATAACTAAATTGCATATTTGAAATTAACACATTTATTTGTCAATAATCTCTATATCAATTGTTAATGTTTATACTTGTTAATATTGGCTTTATGACTTATCAATTTTCTTGCTAATATATGTTTTTTGTTCAAATAACTAAATGATATGGAAATAAGTCATAAATGAATATGAAACTACAAATGAAGGCTTTTTGTAAGTGAAGGCTCCATAATTGACAAGAGAGCATATTTATATTGACAAGTTAACATGTCAACATTGACAAGTGAGGGTGTCATAACTAACAACTTTCTTTATATCAGAAGGACATAATCATATAAAAGGAGATAAGTAATATATTTAGATGTAAGTCAATGACAAGCCATTTAATTTGTCACTACATCTGTATGTGGACAATTATTACATGTTGCTCTTCAACTACTACTTTTTGGCATTGTGATATAAAATGTGTTGTCATTTCTTGCACTCTCCCTTATCAATGTTATCGCTTTAACATGTCAATGCCTATACCCTAACTTGTCATTAGAAGCACCCAATTTTATGATAAACACCCTGAATCTCATTGCAAGCTGAAAACTATCATCTTCTTCTCAACCAAATTGCAAAACAAATACAAAATATATCACTCTTAATAGATATTGGCTCCTAAATTAATGTACAAATAATGTCATTCCAAGTTACAATGAAAGGGCGGAAACAAGTTAGTCATCTATTTTTTCTACTCTTGCCATTTACAAAAAAAATGTCTCTCTTTCTGCTCAGGAAGTATTGAGGTCCTTAAAAATGCCTGAAGACACTAAGGTGAGTTCATTCCTTGACAATTCCAGAAATAACAAGAGAATCATGAATCTTAAATACCATTGTTTGGTTTACTATATACACATCCTCCCACAGGTAGTAATTACAAGCTCTGTGGAGTGTTACTTCAATCTTTAACTTAACTATAGACATACACTTAGTAGTAGGAATTGTAGCAGTAGCACTGGGAAAGAAACACTGGATGAAAGGTTTTATAAAGAAGCAAACAATCTTGTCAAAAAAGTTCACATCTTCATAGCAAGACATTGCCTAGATGAAAGAACGTCAATGTCAACGCAATGAACATAATTTGAAAATTCAATTATAAGTTTATAGAAGTTAAATTTAGACAACAAATCAACAACACCTTACAATTGGAAGAAGTTGATGTTTATGGAAAACAAAAGCGGCTGAATCTTTATCTAGACAAAAGTCATAAGATCTTGTGACATTGAGCTCTATAATTCTGGGACAGAAACAAAACTAGACACTCACTACAAGGGAACTGAATAATCAGCTGGAGCATACCTTCAACAAATATAATTGAACAGGTCTTAATTTAAGTAAGTTAGTAAATGACCAACACAAAGGGTGATGTAAACTACAACAATATACCATGAAACTTCAACAACATATATCTACTATTTTACTTGCAAATATATTTTTCCAATAAAATGTTTTATCTTCTTCAACTTAGCCAAAGAAATAGCATTTGTAGCATTTAGAGCACATCTGTGAGGAAACATAAGATAACATTTGAAAAATTCAATGCCCAGCAAAAAATAAATCAACTCCAAGTATAAAGAGACATAAATTGAAACTGTGTTTCATAAATAATCACTAAATAAATGGGCCAAGAATTCAATAGCGGGAAAAGCAGTTGGCATATCCTTCAAAACTGTACTGAAATTGATGACATAATCAAATTAGGAAGTACTCAAATCATAAATTCATAAATTTAACCCAGACAAAATAATCCAATATCACAGTCCACAGCTATGGCCAAGAGACTGAAGTGAAGACGACGTCACGAGCACCGACAGACTTCAATTTGAAGGTTGGAGTTAGGAATCAAGAGCTTAGTGAGGCGGACCAATTTAAATTAGATTCACTACCAAAAAAATGCAATTAGCAATGGAATTTAACAACAAAATTTTTATTTAGTAATGGATCAGTGACGGAATTTGTTCCGTCGCTAATTCTTTTGTCACTAATTGGATTAGTGACTGAAAATTTCCATCACAAATCAGCAACAAAAAAAGTTTGTCACTAACCTGACTTTAAAAAAAAAAATTAACACCTCCACCAATTGCTATCTCATCACCGGTGACAATTGCCGGTCACCTCCACATGTTGCTGCCACTTCACCTTTACCTGTCATGTATCACCATCTCGCATGCCACCTTGCATCGCCACGTGTCGCCACCGCATAATTCCTCCTCAAAATGACTTCTTCACAGCTAGAACCAAGGACCTTGTGTGCGTGCGTGCAGGGTTTCACCAGTTGAGTTGCAATGAATTTACTAATTTATTTTGCAAAATTAAATATATATAATAATTTTTTACACAAAAAATTATATATACACACATATATATTATTACAAACTAAAAATAAAATGTATGATAATTTTAATCATAACTATTTTTGTGACAAAATAATTTTTAAGCATTTGTTTTACTATTCATTTTATAATGTTTTATTTTTTAAAAAATATTTTTAATATAATATTAATTTCCAATTACACTAATTTTCAATTTTAAATCATAAATAATTTTTTCATAAATATATTTTTTAAATTTAATTTGTTAATTGACATTGATAAGATATATAGTTTAATTATATCTGTATTATATTACATTATACTATATTATCTGTATGTGTTTATATTTCATGAAAATCATTGATAATTAGTAAACAAATCTTGTTATTCAAAAAATAACTACCATAATAAAATGGGAAAATGACAATAAAATACCACTTGAATTCCAAAAAGACAAATAAGGGACCTGAATAAGCAAAATGACATAGAAGGCATCAGGTACCAATATGGGATTTTGATTTTGAATTTTACAAAACACATAGTGAGATTTACAACTTTCATAGTGAGAGTTACTACTTCGTCAATGGGTTTTACAACCTGTTTTGAAGGGCCGAACAAGTTTTGCCTAATTTTACAAACACATAGTGGGATTTACAACTTTCATAATGAGAATTACTACTTGGTCAATGGCTTTTGCAACCTGTTTTGAGGGGTTAGGCAACTTTTCTGTAAAAAACAATACAATTCCACGCTGAATTTTACAAAACACATAGTGGGATTTACAACTTTCATAGTGAGAGTTACTACTTTGTCAATGGGTTTTGCAACATGTTTTGACATCAAAAATCAAAATTCCAGATTGGTACCCAGTGCCCTATTTGTCATTTTGCTTATTCAGGTCCCTTATTTGTCTTTTTGGAATTCAAGTGGTATTTTATTGTCATTTTCCCTAATAAAATCTAATAGATTATTCTATATAAAAAAGTTAAATGATTTGAATAGATTATGATAAACAAGGTGTTCGCATAAATTCATTTTTTAGTTTTGAATTTCTATCATATATCATATCTTTTAATATATTGCATATATAATAGAATTATTTCTTTCTTATATCAATTTACATAATAAAGTTATTAATACTCTTAACATATTTGTTTAATTATTATTAATAATCAAGAGGAATTGATTTTAATGAAATATAAACAAGTTTTCTAAGGAATTATCTTCCTATTCTTAGTATGTATCTAATGATGAGATAAATGATAATAATATTTTCATTAACACCAACTCCACAAATATATCAATTTATTTTACAACTGAAAATATATTCAAATCATTATATTCTTAATTATATTATTATATAAATTATTGTAAGATTATAATCTAAAATAATGAAATTTAAAATTAGTAACGAAATTAGTGATGGAAATTTTGTTGACAGTAATTTGGCGGCATAATTTTTTTGTTACTAATTCTATAGCTAAAATTTTGTAATTAAAATTTGCAACGGAATTAGCGTCAGAAATTTCTAACAAAAAAAAAATTCTATTGCTAATTCCGTTACTAAATATTTGTTGACGGATTTTTCAATGGATTAGCCTTATAATTTAGCGATGGAATTTTCTATTGATAAATTTAGCGATGAAATTTCTGTTCATAATAAACTATTTTTTTTGTAGTGATTTAGGAGTTTAAGGATTTAGGGCAACCTCGGCATGAAAAGAATTGAGTGATAAAGACAGGCTTTAAGAGAAGAGGTAGCTTTGTGATGGAGATTTAAGCTGAATCAGTGTCTTATATGTATTTTTACAGGGACAACATAGTCTTTTCGTATTTTTCTTTATTGAAATCAGGTCCTTTAGAACTTTTGATTCGTTATCAAGTTTGAAGAGACTTTTTTACAATATTCTATTGTTTATGGGACCTCAGTGACATTTTCCTAAAATATATAAGATCAGAGTGTGAATATACCTTTACCCTATATGTTATAACACATTTTTCATTTCAAATGCATTTTTAAAAGTTGATTTTTTTAGATACTGTGAATATCACACAAATCTATTTATTTGTAGCAAATTAAAGATTTTGCTAATTAATACACACATGTATAGCTGTGGGGACATGTTATTAAATCCAAATATAAATAACTATTTATATATTTATGATGTGATAATCACATATAATTATAATCGATCATAAATTCGTACAAATTAATTATATTTTTATCAAACTAATTATGTTTTAATTATCATATAATCATAATCATACATATATTTTTTTCCAACAACATAATCATATATTCATATAAAATGGTAAATACCATATTATATCCTTGGTACCTTCTCATAATCTATCACAGTAACTTCAAGAGCAATGCATGTAGCTTTCCTTAGGTTTGCATTTTTTTTTCCCCCAACCCAGCCTTAGGCTTACATTTGTTCAAAGACTTGTAGTAGCTTTGTAGATGGTAGATGGTATCATAGATTCATGGTAAATGACCTCATGGCCGTTGCAACCTTTGCAAATAGACATTTGGGTCATTGTAAGTGGTTTTACGTGGAATATAATTTTAGTTGCTTGTTTATCCAAAAGAATTCATAACTTAAAGAAAAATTATGAAAAAAATTAATACTAAATATTTCCTTTGGTCATTAATATAAAAGCTAAATAATTAATTTACAAAAATTAAGAAAATTATTTTAATTATATTTAATAATTGTGACTTGATTTTTGTAAACTATCATATTTAATCATGTATATTGGAGTATTCCTGATTGGGAGCTCCCTTAATATGCAAGGTTAATGAGGATACTTTTGATAAAAAAAATTTTAAATTTAAGAGGTGTGGTGAATTGGGGTTATGATTAAAGTGAATCCCTTTTTAAGCTCTTGAGGTAATATTTAGTTAGATTAGATGTCAATGATGTCCTTGTGTCAAAACCACCCACCAATATCATGCCTAGATGAGATTCCACTCAAATTTGGTGTTAACATGCTTGTATACTTGCATATGTTTGATTATGTTAAGGGTGAAGATACATAAAGCATACTGAAATATTTTTCTAGATACATTTAATATCCCAAAATATTTTGTAGTGCATTCAATACTTTAAAGTATTTTTTCAAATACATATCGCATCTAAAGTATTTTTTTTCATACAGCATTTTAGAGTATTAGACACACTAAAAAATAATTTAAGGTGTTAGACGCATTTAAAAAATACTTTAAAATGTTGAATATACCAAAAATATAATTTCGGGTGATGGATGTACTGGAAAAAAATTCTGGATACTGCATACATTACAAAATACTTTAAAATATTTGATGCACGTGGAAAAATATTCAAGTTTGCTGGAAGCACTTTTATAAAATAAAAAAGTTAGATTGGATAAATAATTTTCTCATTTTTGCAAAATAATTTGAATAAAATAATTTGGACCAAAAAAATAAATTTAAGATTTCGAGACGGCTTGAAGTCAACTAGAAGGGGAGAGAGAGAAGAAGAACAGGGAGAATAACAAACGTAAAAAAAAAAAAAAAAATCCTGCATTTGGGCTTCAGAAAGTATACTTTTCAATTTCGTCTCATTCTCAAGTTTCCCTTCTTTTATTTATTTCTGCAATAGTTCGTTCGTGGCGAAATTCGCACGTGCCTTTAGTTGGGACGGCGTCACCGACCTTCTTTCCTTCTCCGCGGTTATCAATTTGTCGATCGACGACGGCGTGGTGTTCGACGGTTTGGTCGTTTTCGGTTTTACATATGAATTTGGAAACTCTTGTCAGGCCTGTACCCGATTTTTCCCTATTTTAGGTTCGTCGTAATTTATTAAACTTCTAGGGTTTCTGAGTTCCTTAATTGTTAATTTGCTATTGTTTGTTTTAATTTAGTATTAGCCTATACTTACTGTAGTAATATTTAATTGAATTTATATAATTTAAATTCGAACCTTCAATTTCCAGTTCCGAGCATAGGGGATCTGTTTAACGGTTTTTCATCCGCTGTCCCTGGTTTCAGAGAATATTTTGAGATATTTAACCTTGTTTCTTGCATTCAATGGCTTTTGTCGTTGCTTGTAAATTTTGAAACTTCTTATCAACTGAGTTTCTTCCAGGTATTTTATATTTATTCCACTAATGGAATTGTTGACTTTTTATTTTACGACACACACGCGCACGCACACACACATATTGATACACACGCAAAAATATGTGGATTCCCAATATTTCGGTGCATAATCTGTAATGATGTTTGCTTATGTTGAAAGTTTTACTTGGCGGTGCTTTATGCACAATGAAAATGTGTTTGGTGCAGCTGACTTACTAGCTGATTATGGAATCATTAGCGTTTGAGTAATGCGATATCCGGTTTGCTAATCAGGAGTATCGAATAGGGAAGATGGAGCTGCAGGCGCACATTTCGGGCCAGGTACCTAATCAAGCAGGGTCTCAGTTGCCGGGACTGGCTCAGACAAATGGAAATGCTCTCCCTCCTCAGATACCAAATTTAGGTGGTATTCCACGTTCAACCATAAATACGGACCCTGAATTTCTCCGAGCACGTTTTCTCATGCAGGAAAAGATGTAAGACAATTGTTTTGGTTTTGGTGTTTTCATATTATATGAATTATTCATTGTTTATTTGCAATGCATTTAATCAGAAGGTGAGTTGACTGCATTAATTATTCTTGGCAAATTTGTTCATAGTTTTAGAAAGAGTTGGATATTTTTCTGTTCATAAAAAAATATTAAAGCATAAGGTGAAGAAACACAAATTTGTAAATGCTATATTTAGTTTTAATGGGCTTTAAAATTTATCTCTGTCAACATGTTTTACGACTGATTAATGTTACATGTCTTTTCATTTCCAAGGTACTTCCTTGTGTCTTACTGCTGGATAATGTTACATAAGAGGTTTTATTGGTCTCAAAACAATCCAGATTGCAAGCAACCATTTATGTTTTTATGTCCTCTTAACCTCTCTAAAAATATATACTTTGTTCCTTGACAATCAACCATAGCACGTGAGATCAGACAATCATACTCTTCCCAATCTTTTTTGGTTGCTGTTATTTGTTAATATTTTTACTGAAATTTTGTGTGCAACAACAAAATCATAAAATAAATGAATACAGAAAATCATTAAACATTTTTCTCTTTTATGTTTTAGCAACGATATGCTATTGCAGCGGCAGCCGCATCCAGTTACTGAAAATAATAGAAGAAGGTGTAGGGATTTTGCTAAACGCCTGGAAGAGGGCATGTTAAGATCTGCACGCTCCAAGGTTTATTTCTTTGCTTTTTATTGCTTTTCTTAGGATTGATATCTTGGCCTACTTGCTTTGTACATATTCCCTTTTCATCTCTTATAATTTTCCTTAAAACACTTCCTATTCTTTGAACCGCTCTTTGTTAGGGATGATAATGTTTTGTGTTTATCTTCTCAGGAGGAGCACTTGAACATGGAAACATTAGAGAGCCGTTTGATGAACTGCATCAAACGATCATCTGCGAGTAATCATAACCAACAATATCCCCAGACTGTCAGCTCCTCTCAGGTTGGTACAATGATACCAACACCTGGCATGTCACATGTTGTGAGTTCAAGCATGGCCTCTACACCTTCCGTAGAGGTCCCAATGATTGCATCCAGTGGATATAATAGCATGCCATCTTCATCTATCAATAGCGGAAACATGTATCTGCATGGCAACTTGCATGGGAATTCCTTAAGGAGAGGTGATGGTAATTCTGCTATCCTTCTTCCCCAGATCCTTATACTTTACTCATTTCCGCCTGAATTATTGAGTCTAGTTATTTCAGGTTTTGCAAATGGCTATCAGCAGTCTTCTACTGGCTTTTCGGTTGGTTCTGGGGGGAACATGTCATCAATGGGTGTGCAGAGAAATGCAAATCAGATGATTCCCTCTCCTGGATTCACTAGCAGCAGTCACTCATACACGAACGTAGAATCTTCTAATAATAGCAATGTCTTTTCCAATGTTGATTCAACTATGGTATCACAGTCACAGCAGAAGCCGCATGTTGGTGGCCAAAACAATAATGTGATGCAAAATCTTGGTAACCAAATGGGTAGTGGAATGAGGTCTGGTTTACAACAAAAATCTTTTGCATACTCAAATGGAGCTATGACTAGTGGATTAGGCTCAGTTGGAAATAATATGCAAGCTGCAAATGAATCTGGAACTACTGACGGCTATGCCACAGCTTATGGTAACTCCCCTAAACAATTGCAGCAGCACTTTGATCAAAATCAGCAACCACCAGTGCAGAGTAATCTTCCTTGCTCTTTTTTGTTTGTTTATAAGGGATTGAATCCTCAATCTTCCTTCATTTAGTGGTATTATCTCTTTGTACTGTTATTTCTTCGTGGATGGGTGGGTGTTTGTGTTTCACGTACAGATGCTTTCCCTGTTGGACTTTCATGGGTGGCAAAAAATACATACTTTTCACTGTAGAATTTGGCATCTTACTGTTGGTAAAAATTTCTGTTGGCAGGTGATGGTTATGGATTGAATAATGTGGATTCATTTGCTTCTGGAAACTTTTATTCATCTGCAACATCTTCTGGATCTATCATGAGCAGCCAGAACATGAATTCTACAAAATTGCCTGTGATATCCAAAACCAACTCTCTGATTAATAGTCATTCGAGTTTGCATGGCATGCAGCAGGCCGCTCTTCTGAAGTCTCAAGCAGTTAATCAGTTGGACAAGGTGAATTTTCAGTCTTCTTCGACTTCAAGAGATGGCCTTTTGCATCATCAACAGCAATGTCAGCAGCGGCCTCAGCAATTTCAACAACCAGAACAGTATGTGCAGCAGCAATTTCAACTTAAGATGCATAGTCAGCAGCCTCAGCATTTGGTCAATAATGATGCTTTTAGCCGGTCTCAGGCAACATCCAACTTAGAAAGCAAGGTGAAGTCTGAGCCTGGAGTTGAGCATCATCAAGAAGTGCTTAATTCACAGGTTTCTGGACAGTTTCATATTTCAGGGATGCAAAATCAGTTTCGGCAGAAAACTGCTGAAGATTGCTCTAAGAATGCTCAACATCTTCCTTTGGCATCTGGTCAGAATGATTTTTCCACGAGGGCACCTCAGAATTCGCAAGAAATGCTTCACTCCCAACATTTGACTTCACAGTCTGGAAAAAATTTTAGCTGGCCTTCAGCTGGGACACAGTCTAATTCTGCATATGCAAATCAATGGAATTCTCAGCCGCATGATGTCAACCACATAACAGGGAATACATCACAAGAGCAGCTTGTCCAGTCTGATTTCCATCAACGGATATCAAGGCTAGATGAAGCTCAATGCAATAATTTGTCATCAGATCCATCGATTGTTGGGCAAGCTGTTGCTTCTAGAGGCTCAGCTGAGCCACAAGTCTTAGGTGTTGCTGTCAAAAAAGCACACAGGAACCAACAGAGGTGGCTTTTATTTCTGCTTCATGCTAGACGATGTCCTGCTCCTGAAGGACAATGCCAAGAGCGATATTGTTATAGTGCTCAGAAGTTGTGTAGGCACATAGAAGGATGTGAGTTAACTCACTGTTCGTATCCCCGCTGTCATCATACCAGGCTGTTGCTTCGTCATTTCAAAAACTGCAAGGATCCTTGTTGCCCTGTTTGTGTCTTTGTTCGCAATTATCGACATAAACTTAAGTCTCAGATTCAGCCAGGTAATAATTCAGGCATGCCAGTTGCTGTTAATGGATACTGCCAATCCTATGACACTGAAGCTCCATCACCTAGCTTGATCCCAAAGCCAGTACCTGTGATTGAAACTTCAGAAGACCTGCAGCCATCTCAAAAACGCATGAAGATTGAGCAGAGTATCCATTCCTTGAGTTCTAAGAATGACAACTCTGCTATATCATTTTCTGCAAAGTGTCATTCTGATGTTTCCAAGGTTGCTCAGTGTCAAGATTATGCCCATTGTGAGACTTCTATGCCAATTAAACCTGAGCTTACAGAGGTCAAGGAAGAAGTTCTGGTGCATTTGGCAAATGAGAAGCTTAGTGAAGTTAATGTAAGTAACATGGAAGGTGGAGGGCCTACTAATGAACCTGTCACATTTAATGATTCTGGGCCAGAAAATATTAAAACAGAGAAAGAAACTGGACAAGATAAACCAGTAAGTGTGACCCAGCCATCTGAAAATGCATCGAGTACCAAATCAGGTAAACCCACAATCAAGGGGGTCTCATTGATTGAACTATTCACTCCAGAGCAAGTCAGGGAACATATCACTGGCCTTAGGCAATGGGTTGGCCAAGTAAGTCTTAATGCAAACTTCAACTTTCATTGAATGTATAATATTTATTTTATATTAGAGTTTATTGATGAGAAGACATGCAAAAATGGTAGAACTTTTCAGTCCCTTGGTAAATGGAATCCGACCCTTATATATTGCTTCTGCTTGTTGAAGGAATGAGTTGGGTCCAAAGTATTGTCCTTTTATTACTATGCTCTAACGTGTCTTTGAATAATTTTTATATTGTCTCATTATCTAGCAATACGAGGTTTTAATTTCTTGTGCCTCAAATTGTCCTTGATATGCACATCTTTTCTGAGGAATCATCTATTATATTGATCCAGAGCAAAGCAAAAGCAGAGAAGAATCAAGCAATGGAACATTTAATGAGCGAGAATTCCTGTCAGTTGTGTGCTGTAGAGAAGCTTACTTTTGAACCGCCTCCAATTTATTGCTCAACTTGTGGTGCTCGCATTAAACGAAATGCTATGTATTATACTATGGGTGCTGGTGACACACGGCATTATTTTTGTATTCCATGCTATAATGAGGCTCGTGGAGACAGCATTGTTGTTGATGGAAGTACCATTCCCAAGGGGAGGCTGGAGAAGAAGAAAAATGATGAAGAAACTGAGGAATGGGTATGTGTCATGTTAATTTTCTTGCTTGAATGATAGCTTTTAATATGTTTTGTTTAGTATTTATATATTTGATATATGCTTTTCTTTTCATTTAGTGGGTTCAATGTGATAAATGCGAAGCTTGGCAACATCAAATTTGTGCTTTATTTAATGGTCGGAGAAACGATGGGGGACAAGCTGAATACACTTGCCCTAACTGCTATATTCAAGAAGTAGAAAGAGGAGAGCGCAAACCTTTACCTCAAAGTGCTGTCCTTGGGGCCAAGGATCTGCCTAGAACGATTCTGAGTGACCACATAGAGCAACGGTTGTTTAGGAAACTAAAACAGGAGAGACAGGAGAGGGCAAGGCTTCAAGGAAAAAGTTATGATGAGGTGTGATTCATCAACTGATTCCCAATTATTTTAGATTATTGTTGGTTATGTGCAGAATTTTAATATTTTGGGCAAAGTACATTTTAATCCTGTGAATTAAGATCTAATTGCATTTTTTTGGGCCAGAGATCTAATTGCAAATTTTGGTTCGCAAATTTTGTTTGTAAAAAACGCTGTTGCATTTTATTTCTCCTAGTTCTTCAGAGCATGTAGCTGCATTTTAAAGTTGACGTGCTAAATTTTTAATCAGGCTGTAGTTCCAGGGATTACAATGTATTTCCTCAAAAGTTTTCAAAATACTGGAAATTTTGTGGCAAACTGTTTTTAATTGTTTCTGGGGCTGGCTGGAACAAATTTGCTTTTGATGCCACAGCTACTATCTGCTGTTCAACAACCTGGACAATTATCACATGAAGACCCATAAAATAAATAATGCACAGTGAATTGTCATTGATATTATGTACTAAGCTGTTATTGACCTGATGATCCGGTATATTTCCACTTCTTTTCCTCTGAGAGTATTTTATTTAGTTTGTAAACTAAAGGTATTATTATGTTGAGGAATTCATGCGGGGAGCACTGGTAGCTTCAGTTGTTTTTTCCTGAGTGTTTTTGATTTAATGTAGATAGTGGATACAAATTTGGTCCTTTAGTTTTATGCGTTTTGTACCAGTTACTCGAGTAGCATGATTCAACCATAGTAATGATAAGTGCATTTTATGAAAGTTCTTGCCCTTTCATGTTTTGGGTTGAGTATTTTTTTTGCCTTGCTTATTATGCTGTTTTGCGGACAACTGAGTCCATTGAAATGTGCTGGGGATTTGCCAGGTGCCTGGGGCCGAGTCACTTGTTATAAGAGTTGTGTCGTCTGTAGACAAGAAGTTAGAAGTGAAACAGCGTTTTCTGGAAATTTTTCAGGATGAAAATTACCCAACAGAATTCCCTTACAAATCAAAGGTAGTGTGATGGTTGCTTTGATTACTCTAGTGTGATTGAATCCTTGTCATTGATCATGCGTATTGGTATGATTTGGTTTTTATTGCAGGTAATTTTGTTGTTTCAGAAGATTGAAGGTGTGGAAGTATGCCTGTTTGGCATGTATGTGCAAGAATTTGGATCTGAATGCCAATTTCCTAATCAGCGACGAGTGTATCTTTCATATCTTGATTCTGTGAAGTATTTTCGTCCTGAGGTTAAAGCTGTGACTGGAGACGCCCTTCGGACATTTGTTTACCATGAAATTCTAGTAAGCTTTAATTGCTACCTCTTATGTAATGTTTATTATTGTAGTAATAGCAGCTTTTCTTGAAGAAATTTAATTTGATTAATTCTATATTAATTTTTTTGGTTAGATTGGATACCTTGATTATTGCAAGAAACGTGGTTTTACAAGCTGTTATATTTGGGCGTGTCCTCCGCTGAAGGGTGAAGATTATATATTGTATTGTCATCCAGAAATTCAGAAAACTCCAAAATCTGATAAGCTTCGGGAATGGTGAGCTTTAGTGTAACAGAAAAAAGGGAAACGGCGTGTAATTGTGTTACTTGTGCACACTTGTTGATTTGTTTATCAAAAATAACTTTGTGAACTTTTTTCTTCAGGTACCTAGCAATGCTAAGGAAAGCTGCCAAGGATGATATTGTGGTCGATCTCACAAACTTGTATGACCATTTCTTTGTATCTACTGGTGAATGTAGAGCAAAGGTTACTGCTGCAAGACTTCCATATTTTGATGGGGACTACTGGCCAGGGGCCGCAGAGGATCTGATTTATCAGCTCCGTCAAGAGGAAGATGGCAGAAAACAGAATAAGAAAGGAACTACGAAAAAAACTATAACAAAAAGGGCTTTAAAGGCATCTGGTCAGACAGATCTTTCTGGAAATGCCTCGAAGGATCTACTCCTAATGCATAAAGTAATTTGCTATCTTTATTCTTTATCATGCATTATTGTTCCTTTGGGCAACTTATGTTTTGAATATGTTGCGTGATCAGATATATAAATGCTGATAGTTTCTTATTGCATAAGTCTCGGTGAGATTTTATTCATTGGTTTCCTTATGTGAAGATAATATTTTTCTTCTTACAAAGCTTCCGATGTTTCTCCAGCTTGGTGAAACCATTAGCCCAATGAAGGAAGATTTTATCATGGTTCATTTGCAACATGCTTGCAGCCACTGTTGCATTTTAATGGTGTCTGGCAACCGTTGGGTTTGTAACCAGTGCAAGAATTTTCAGATTTGTGACAAGTAAGGAAACTTACTCTCATTGCTTGTCATGCCATCCGTTGTAAATTATATTTGCAGCTATGCACACCATGTCATAGATCTTGAACTGTAGTGTGAGATAATGTTGTGAACCATATCTTGCCCTATGATGCTACTTATTGATGTTGATAGTAAAAGCTTCAAAATTATTTGAACTTGTTGACCGTAACTTTTCTAGATTGCTGGGCAATTTTTACCCTGGTTGCATTTGATATTGAAATTGCTGTTGAGTTTTGATATTCTATCTCTCCAGGGTTATGGGCTTATGACCTGACGTTATTCATTAATGCCTGCTCTTGTTGAGGTTATGCTGCTGTTGAAGTGAATAGTATCACTGTGAAGCTTTGCCATAGTCTTAAATTTATATATTTTTCATGTAGTTTTATAAAGTCTATCTTTATGGGTTGTCTGTAGAGGGGAGTTCCTTTGGGCCGTTGAAGTTGAGTTTTTGAAATATCAATTATTGTTGGTAATATACAAAGAAAAATGGTACTCACAAAATGGGTCATACATTTAGGACTGGAGGGAGTAATATGCAAGAGAATTTGACAGCTTCGTTGCATTTTGTTTTCCTCGTTTTGTTTCTGTTTTTTTTTTTTTCCCTGGCTTTTGTTTAGAAAGAATTCTTGTCCTCTCTGTTGGTTATGTTTTTTTGTACCCTCTTAAATGCAAAACACTAAAACGCTGTGTTCTTGGGAGTCAAAAGAAAGGACTATTTGTAGAATAGCCCCCATTTTCTTTGTTTCTTTCAACTTTTTTCTTTTTCTTTTTTGTTTTGGGCTGGGTGAGGATTAATGCGGTTCGGTCTTATTGCCCTTTTCATGTGGTTAGTAAGACCTGCTTTGGAGGGATACACAACAATCTTTAGGAGACAGGCATATGGGGTGTGTTCATGTGTATGTTCGTTGTAAAGAACCCAAAAGGGTATTGAGTCTTGAAGAGGTATTTCTAATATGTAATAAGATGTCTATAATAAAATACAAATAAAATCATCAAACAAGTTAAAACTATGGTTTCAATTCAAATCAATTGTTAATTCTCATCTCCATTCATATAAGAAAGATTCGCTATCTGTCCAGATTATTTTGAAAGAGTCTTGTGCATTTCAAAAATGTATCGAACTGAAAAAGTTAGATAGGATTGTTTGGTTGTGGAATGTGTATCATATTTGATATGTACTCCCTTTGGTCTTATATAAGCTTCAAATAACCAAATTGTGTTTAATGAACAAAGAATTAAAATTAGTTAAAAATAATAAATAGGTAAAAAATGTATTCTTTCCCCCCAAATATGCGCTTAGTTATTATGAGAGTAATTGAGAGAGACAATAGATGAATAAATGATGAGAGAAAATATACGGGGTAGTATATGCAGAAAGGGAGAGTAGAATGAATTATTAAAATAATTGGAGGGAATCAAGCTAGTCACCTTTCTAATTAATGCTATTCATAGTCATTGGAAAAAAAATAAAACAATAAATACAATCAACCAAGGCTAAAATTGGAAAAAAGTATTAAATGTCTGACAAAGTTCAAAATGGAGCTTATAAATTGGACCGGGCCCTTTTCGAAAGGTGAAGCCTATAGATAGGATTGGAGGGAGTATCTATTATTGATGTATTCCCTTTTTTTTTTTTTTTTGGGGCGTGTCTGTGTTTCCTAGAGATTTGTGTGTATGGCCTTAAATAGTTCAGCGTCAGAGATTAAGTAAGCGCAGGAAAAAAGATTGTATAGAAACTTTGGCTTACTGCACTGAACATGAAATCTCATCAACTCAGCTCTTAAAAGATTTCCATCTTATTTCTTTTATTTACTCATTTATATGCTACAATAACAAAATGGTTGAGTATTTTGAAGTCTTTTGGTGATTAAGAATTAAGACGACTACTTTTCTACTTTTGCGACTTCAGAGCTATATTTTAACTTTTGGCAGTACTCTGATTTCTAGCCAATATATTTAAGATATGAGTTATGTATACTGTAAGTTCAACATAAGCATTCAGTTTTTGGGATTTGAGTTACATTTATACGCAAATATAATGTTTATGTAAGATTATTAAAAATTTTCATCATCTCTATTTAACAAACAATTCCAATTTTTTAATGTCAATTTAACGTGCATAATTAGAAAGATTATGAAAGCTTTCTCCATTTTAACTTGCGTATGATTCTTTCTGGTCAAATTAACCCGAAATACCATGAGGTGGTTAAGTGATAATGGAGCGAACCACAGGGAAGTTGAGCAGTAGTTTCAAGTTGAAGCCATAAGGCTTCATTTAGTTTGTCCTGGGGAGTGGGATCCATTTCCTCACTTTTTTGCAATGTCTATTATACTCTTGTAATCATTATTGAGTAGTTTATCCTTTTATTACCTTTTTAAAAGTAGGGTCACAATTTAATTTTTACCCACACAACTACTTTTTAGTTCATTTTTCCTTCCATTCCAGGTTATTTTGTGTGCCAAACGAAGCCTGAGGGAATAGATTAATGTTGTGCTGTGGTGCGAACTATAATTAATCCGGCATTATTTTATTATTCCACTGTGTAATATCTGTTTTCAGTAACCTGCTATTATAGGAGAGCATATACTTATAAAACGATATTTTGTTTCATCTTTCTGAATTTCACATTGAAGTGGTGATTGTGGAGGGTGGCCTAAACCTGTACATTACATTGTCATATAATCTATTATCAAATTTATGCATGAAGAGAGTTTTTGTACATAAATTGAAATCTAGTATTGATTTGAATAAATTGTAACTTATTGCTAAAACACAGTGATCCTTTGTAATAATGTCTCAATGTTACTTTCAAGTATCTGTAACTACTCCATATCTCCTATATCAACTGTCTCTCATACGCAATGTCCTAGTCCCCCTCGCAAACCCTCTGTGAACAAATATTTAGAATTTTGATATTGACCTAATTTTAATATTTGGTCTCTCAGGTGTTACGAAGCAGAACAAAAACGTGAAGAAAGAGAAAGGCATCCTATAAATCAGAGGGAGAAACATGCTCTTAACCGAGTAAGCAAGCAATCCATCTGATGTTGACGTGGACAATGAATTTGATTATTTGCTAGGGAATGAGAGAGTTGGCAATCTATCACTTTCCTATTGCTGTAATTTCTGTTTAAGTAATGTTGTTAACTTAGAGGAACTTAAGTGTTAGCAAATTTAAGGGAAGCCTAACAACCTGGTATTTTGTAGTGTCTAAGTAGGTGAGGTTTGTTTGGTTACTTTCTTATGACCTGTCATTTCTGCAGATTGAGATTATTGATGTACTGGCTGACACAAAGGACAAAGATGAGATCCTTGAGAGTGAATTTTTTGACACTAGACAGGCATTTCTGAGTCTCTGTCAAGGAAACCATTATCAATATGATACTCTCAGACGGGCCAAGCATTCATCAATGATGGTCCTATATCATCTTCATAATCCAACTGCTCCTGCCTTTGTGACAACCTGTAACATCTGCTATCTTGACATAGAGACTGGTCAAGGTTGGCGATGTGAAGTTTGCCCGGAGTATGATGTATGCAATGCTTGTTATCAAAAGGGAGGCATTGATCATCCACACAAGTTGACAAATCATCCATCACTGGCTGATCGTGATGCGCAAAACAAAGAAGCGAGACAGCTTCGAGTGTTGCAGGTATTATTTAGGTTTCAGATTTTGTTTCTGTGTATTATCTAATTTCTGAATTTGGTTACATGTACCGTGTTTTATGATCTGTCAATGAAGCATTCATGGTATCCTATCTATTGAGAGTTCAGCATGAATGACTGGACTTTGTCTAATTCAGTTCTTGATTATAACATTGAAGACATCTTAAATATGAAGTGCAAGCGTGAGCCTAAGATCTTGAATTTCATGTCTGAATTCTGATGATTATCAATTACGTTTTGACCCTGTTATGTTACTAATTTAAGTTGTTCCTAAATTTAATTAGATTTTGTTACCTACATGTTATGGCAACTAGTTATCTAATCTTCCTGTCTTAGGAACTCTATTATGTTTGGCTTATTTGTGGCATAAATTGGGTGGATAAACAAATAAAGATGTGTATCTTCTCTTGTTATTACTTTGCAGAGGGGAATTTTCTAGCTTCCTTTCAGCATTTTTTTCTGGCTGATTGCTTGCATTCCCTTCTGAAGCTGCTGCATGATTATTACCTTACCAGATTATTCGTTCACTTCTTCTTTTTTTTTTTTTTTTTTGGGTTGATCTTACGTCTTTTGGTATAAAACCTGATAGTTATTGCATTTGACATTCTGATGCAGCTACGGAAAATGCTTGATCTTCTTGTGCATGCGTCACAATGTCGTTCTCCACATTGCCAGTATCCCAATTGTCGAAAAGTGAAGGGGCTCTTCCGTCATGGAATTCAATGTAAAACACGTGCATCTGGGGGCTGTGTTCTTTGCAAGAAGATGTGGTATTTGCTTCAACTTCATGCTCGAGCTTGTAAAGAATCTGAGTGTCACGTACCACGATGCAGGTTTGTGGATCTGGGATTGCCATCTTTGTTGATTTTATCGCACGCACGCATGCGCACACACATTTTTAATTTAACGCCTTTTTTTTTTGGGGCCAATTCAGAGATTTGAAAGAACATTTAAGGAGGTTACAGCAGCAGTCTGAATCTCGGCGAAGAGCAGCTGTAAATGAGATGATGAGACAGAGAGCAGCAGAAGTTGCCAACAATGCAGGATGAACAATTTTCTGATGTAAATATGGATGTTTTGTGGAAATTATCATGACAGGTACCCTCGCCCCTCTTGGACCTAGCTAACAAACTGTGCCTCTGTGGGTGGTTTCTGTATTGAAAGGGACAAAAGCATATGACAACGCAGCAGATTCACCAGCTTGTGGCCTTTCCATTAGTTGATCGCTTCTTTACGACATGATTGTCCGGAAGTGGATGTTTGAATTCAGCTAATTAGTGAGACCATCGTCTACCAGGACTTACCACCTCTACAGGGGCTTTAGGGTGGTTCCCTTTTTATGGGGACCGATTTAGTGATTCTTCGATTTTGCCAGTTTTTTTTTTTTTTTTATTTAAAAATTTTATTTTTGGGTATTACTCTAGTGCCATTCTTCAGCGGGGAGTGTATTATAGTCCTAATTTGTCTATATTGTCTTCACAAAGGAATGTGGGAAGGTAGATAGCAAGTCATTTTTCACCTGCTGAAGATTGGTCCTCTCTTGTATAGTTGTTTTTTGTTTCCCCCAAAATGAAAGATCAATAATCATAATCTTAGTAAATTTGTGTGTGCCTGTCCGTATGTGTTTTTTATTTTTTCGTTTTCTTCTTCTCTCGAAGGCACAGAATTTTGCATGGCTTTACATTTTACAACACTCATTTTGGGAATACTGATCGAAGTCATGAGGTGGAGAAGAGTTGTCTATAAGTATTCTTTAAATTATGACTTGGAATTCATGTCATCTACCATAATTGATGTGGTTGTATCTAATTCGATTATGTAATTTAGACAATGCTCTTTCGAAAAATTCGGATGCCTCTGTTTACATATGGTAGAGGTTTATCATGTTATACCTTTTTTAATTTTAATTTGTTGCTGTCTTTTATCCGAAAAAAAGGGTACAAAAAATCACATCTGAAACTGTTCTTTAGAAAATTATATGACAGTTAATAGTAACTGTATTAAATATAATATAATAAAAAAATTATAGTTTTGATTATTTAAAAAATTGGTTTAAGTAGTTTCTAAAAATAAGTCAGAGTAAAGATAAAAAAAATAAAAATAAAGACGCACCAGGATATTATAAAATTTGGGAAAAAAAGTAAAAAAATTATTTTTATGATCTTAATTAAAAACAAAATAAGTTTTATTTTGGTAAAATTTCTTAACATTCATAACTTATTATGAAACTTTTAAAAAATTGAAACTAATTTATTTTTTAAGTTTAAAAACGAGCGTTTGCGTTAATTTGACTCCTTCTAATTTTAATGTTATAGAAAAGAAAAAAATTAAAATCATATATAAAATTTGCTTCTTTAAGAAAAGAAGTAATGAGAGACGCGCATATGAATATTAAGGATGGGAGGCACAACTTACTGGAGTGCAAGGACTGTCCTTAGGGGTGGAATTCTAGTGAACGTTACATAAAAAATAAAAAAAAGTATATATGATTAATTTGTAGAATTTTTATAATGTATAGATTAAATTTAAAAATAATGGAAATAGATGATAACCAAATATCAATACTACTCCCCTTGTTGCCAATAATTATCAAAACTTGAGATGTGGTGAGAAGGAATGGACGGAGTTTTGTTATGCACAATTTAATATATGTATATTTATATTCTAATTTTTTATCTTTCTAAATAATTATAATTTTTAAAATCCTCCTTAATGAATATTACTGCTTTTTTTTTTATTTTAATTTTTTCTAAATTATATCTTTTAGTTCTAAAAATGTATTACTCCAATCTTTAATGCAAAACTCATTATCTAGTATAATTTGCACTACAAATAAGTTTTATACTAAAGAGTAATAGGGAGAAAAAGTTGCTGCATTAATGCTATTATGTATAACTATTCTCTGAATTGAAATAATATTAAAAAAAAGTATTACTTGAATAAATAAAGCATCATTATCCGACTGTCATTAATTTTTTTTTTATTTGCCACCCCTCACCACCTTTCTTTAGTTTTTTTTTTTAATGATTTATTCTATACAATCCTCACGTGCGTTAACATTTAGGAGGCGTTGGATTATAACACTCTTTTGTAAATTGAGATAAACGTTTTCACATATTTATTTTATACACCGTAAAAACACTTTTAAAATCATAGTTTTATTTCCATTCAAACGCCCCCTTAATATTACTTACTACTTTCAATCCTTAATATAAGAGCTAGTTAACTAATTTAAATTAAGAAAATTAGTTAAGTTAGTTATTTGTAATAAATAGGTGTTGTTTTCCTAAAATATCCTTACCAATTAAATGTATTAGTTAGAATCACTATTATTATAAGGATTATCTTGAAAAAAAATAGATAAATATGAGAGATAAAATAAATTCAAGTCTTATATTTAAAATCAAAATAAAAATCGAACGAACTTTTGTATTAAAAACTAGAATTGGTATTATTTATTTAAAAAACCATTTAATATACTTTTTTTTTCCCATGTGCTATTTCAATTTTCAAATACGTTCAGTGAGAGGATTTTAGTTTTCCGGACGGACAGAGGAGACGATAAGTCGATAACTCAACCGTCTTTTCTTTCTTTCTTTTTTTTTTTTTTCCGGTTCTGAGTATCTTTGATGTTTCTTTATCCTTATACCTCACGAGAATGATTCGTTACACCTCAACGGTCGAATGTGGAACATGCATTGAGAAAGATCTCTCCCTTCCGTTGAAGCGCTCCACAACGGCTACTTTTACAATAATTTCCGGCTCCTCACCTACTGAGAAATTTCCCTTCCTTCTTTTTCCTTTCCCCTACCCTCTCTGTCGCAGCGAGATGGAGAAGAGCGAGCAGAGTGAAGCGACAAGAGGAGGGCTGACACTGTTAACTGAAGCTTCATAAAATGGCCGTCGCATCCCGAATGGAGACGAAGAGAACCATCGGGGAAATGAGGAGACAATGTGTCTCCGGACCCGACCTTTTCACAGGTCTGTGTCGAGAGATTTGAAGAGGTAGAAAGGTGGCGATCGTTTGAGAGACGGACAGAAACTTAACGACGTGAGCTTGGTCTATACCTTTTACTCTATTTCTCTTCTTCCAATTTTCATTTCAGTAATCTCTTCGTCGTTCCAATTATCACAGTATAGAGGAGCATAGCTGCCCCCAGTCACCACTGTGGTGTATGTTGTTTAATCTTCGCCTGAATACTGATTTCTGATAATGAGCTCTCTTCTGGGTCTGGGCTTTTTATTCTCTTCCGTCGGTCTAATTTCTCAGGTTTGAGCCTCCAGGTTAGCAATGGCGTAGAGAGGAAATCTTTCAAAGTTCCTGAAGGAGCTTCGGTTTCTGATATGCCAGACACCACCCACAAGCCCAACCACTTCATACTTATTATAATATACTGTCTTTTGATAAATTTTCGTTGCTTCTCTAACCATACATATCTGACGTGCTTAGTGATTAAGCGTAAATACACCTATTATGTATCCAAATTTGATACGAGCCCTCATTGTTTTCCCAGGATGTTTATGGAAAAGATGAAAAGGGAGCTAAAGACATTGAACCCCAAATTGCCAATATTGATCCCTGAATGCAGTGAGGTCGAACCCCAATTGTGGGTCAGTTATTGTATTATCTGTTATAAATTGCAATTTATGTCTTTTTAGTGATTTGAGTTTCTCGTGCTGTATAGTTGTGTATTACCTTTGGATGACATTATGCCAATGCCTCTTTTGCCCTTAGTTTTAAATCAGTATTTTCAAGACTTGAAAAAGGAAAACTAATGTATCTGGGCTAGTGGTGTTGATAGTAAATGGAACATTTTCTAAACAAATAACATTTGATTAATCATTAGGAGATATACATTAAATGTGTGCATTCTCCTTGTGACAGAAATAGCCACAATATCTGACCACTGTATAATTATTCTGATTGTATCTCTCCACAGATATATGTTGAATAGTGTACAACTTTCTATTGCACTCTAAATCTTCTGCTTGCCTTAATAATCTGCTTGGCATTAACTCAGTATGAGATTGTCTTGCACAAAGGCTTCTCTGTGAATGACCTGGAGAGCACAAATTTTGTCCCAAAGAGAAATGGCTTATAGTTATTCAATGAGATGAGAATTAGTGAAGTATCCACCTGTTTTTATCTCGCCACATATTCTATCTGTATTTGGGAGGAAATTGTCCTAAGGGAATATTGGCTTGGTTAGTACCCGGGTCTTGCCATAAAATATGGTAATGAAAGTTTTAGTGTTATAGCATCCTCTTGTCTACTTTGCAACATTTTAGACTTCAGTGAATTGTTTGCTTCTTTAATCTTGGACTGTTCAGTTATGTGTTATCAATGTTTTGTAGAAATATATTCACTTGGGAGTCATATTATTACCTTTAGTGTAAATTTTTGTTCATGGATAAATAGCTCACTATGCCATACATTCTTGAATTTTTCCCCCCCTTGTTTGATAGAAAATATGAGTTGTAAGAACTCTTCAACATTAATTTTGCCTTCATGACTTTGGTTTAGACAAACTCATCGTCACAAGCTTCTACATCACAAGTTTGGAGGAGTTTTTCATCTTCCCTTTAATTTAATTGAAACTCACAAAAGCTTTAAGCTTTAAATTCTTAGCCTATGTTCATACTTTCTTCATATTTAACCCATATGATTCTTGCTTTATAAGTCACTAACTTTCTCTTCCTACAACTTATAACCATATTACCAACATCTTTAACATTTAATGCTCATTTCATGCTTTTTAAAACATGGTTTGCTGTTTGTGCTTTTAAATTCTCTAATTAGCAGGCTATGTTTTCATTAAAGTGCCTCCTAATTTCCTTTTTTTTTTTTTTTTTTAAAGGTTCGAGCCATGTATTTTATAGGCCTCTTGCTCCTTTAGGATTCATAGTCTTGAAGAATAAATTTCTCCATTTTCACAGGTATGGCTCTTCCTTTATCTCCGTGAACCTTGCTTGACTTTGACTTGGTATTTAGACGGGCTATATTGCCAAGTTATATGTGCTATAAACTTAACATTTCAATATATAGGTGTTGAATTCAAACATATGTGAATTCAAATGATAAAGTAGGATTGATGCTTTTTTATTAGATACTAAACTAGCATTAGCATGAGACTGAAGATGCAAGTAGTTGTTGGCAAATAGCTGGTACTTAAGGTATGCACTGAAAAACATAGCTAGTTTTTTTTTTTTTTTTTTTTTTTTGGGGTCTTGCACAAAGGCAACGACAACTATTGAATAGGCAATAGTTCAAATTTTGGCTGCCTTAATTAGCTTTACTTTTGTTAAGAGAACACAATAACTCCTTTCAAATAATCTGCTTCCTGGATTGTTTTGTTTGTTCACTTTGATCACTCTTTTGCTTGTGTTCTTCCTGAAAATTTTGGGGTCCTTAATTAAGGGGGAGGGGATTCTTTGGTCCCCTTTCATTGATATGTGATTTGATTTTGATTTAAGTATATACTTTGTAGAAATGAACTTTCTGAATTCCTACCTGGCTGTCTTCCTCTTCATTCTTTGGAGTAGTTGTTTGTTGCATAGCACATTTGTTTTCATGTTGTGGTTGCCAAGTTATACTTAGAAAGGTTTGAATTTAAGGGGCAAGAGTTTTGTAGTTGCCTTTCCCATCAAGGATGTGTTCTTTTTTGCTTGTTTGTTATGTAACTTACGATTACACTTTTGTTTGTTATCAAGTTCTACTTGAGAAACTTGAATGACTTTAGGGGGAAGGGTTTTGTGGTTGCCTTCCCCATCAAGGATGCGGTTTTTTACTTGTTTTTTTATGTGACTTGTGATTTTCACGTTGTGTCTGCTATTTCTGGATTGTGATTTTTGCCAGATTGCTTTATTTGTTTATTGTGATCACTTTTTTGTTTGTGTTCTTCCTAAAAGTTTTAGCGTCCTCAGGGGGGACGGAGTTTATGGTCCCCCTTTGTTGATACGTGATTTGATTTTAATTTAAGTTTACATTCTGTAAAAATGAACTTCCTGAATTAGACTAGTTATCTTGTTGTCTTTCCCTTAATTCTTTGTTTCTATTTGTTTGTTGCATAGCACATTTGTTTCATGTTGTGGTTGCCAAGTTATGCTTGGAAAGCTTTGACTTTAAGGGGCAAGAGTTTTGTAGTTGCCTTTCCCATCAAGGATGCGTTCTTTTACTTGTTTGTTATATAACTTATGATTACTCTTTTGTTTGTTATATAAAGTTCTACTTGAGAAACTTGAAGACTTTAGGGGGAAGGGTTTTGTGGTTGCCTTCCCCATCAAGGATGCGGTTTTTTACTTGTTTTTTTATGTGACTTGTGATTTTCACGTTGTGTCTGCTATTTCTGGATTGTGATTTTTGCTAGATTGCTTTATTTGTTTATTGTGATCACTTTTTGTTTGTGTTCTTCCTAAAAGTTTTAGCGTCCTCAGGGGGGACGGAGTTTATAGTCCCCCTTTGTTGATATGTGATTTGATTTTAATTTAAGTTTACATTCTGTAAAAGTGAACTTTCTGAATTAGACTAGTTATCTTGTTGTCTTTCCCTTAATTCTTTGTTTCTATTTGTTTGTTGCATAGCACATTTGTTTCATGTTGTGGTTGCCAAGTTATGCTTGGAAAGCTTTGACTTTAAGGGGCAAGAGTTTTGTAGTTGCCTTTCCCATCAAGGATGCGCTCTTTTACTTGTTTGTTATATAACTTATGATTACACTTTTGTTTGTTATATAAAGTTCTACTTGAGAAACTTGAAGACTTTAGGGGGAAGGGTTTTGTGGTTGCCTTTCCCATTAAGGTTGTGGTTTTTTATTTGTTTTTTATGTGACTTATGATTTTCATGTTGTGTCTGCTATTTCTGGATTGTGATTTTTGCCAGATTGCTTTATTTGTTTATTGTGATTACTCTTTTGTTTGTGTTCTTCCTAAAAGTTTTAGTGTCCTCAAGGGGGATGGATTTGTTGGTCCCCCCTCATCGATATGTGATTTGATTTAAGTATACACCTTGTAGAATTGAACTTTCTGAATTAGACTAGTTACCTGGCTGTCTTCCTCTTCATTCTTTGTTTCTAGTTGTTTGTTGCATGGCACATTTGTTTTCACGTTGTGGTTTCTATGTTTGGATTGTATTTGTTACCAGACTACTTTATTTGTTTATGTAATTACTTATTGAAAGTTTAGGTAGGAATTTTATGGTCCTCCCTCCAAAGTCTGGATGCCCCCGAAAGAGTAGGAATTTGTTAGACTGTGTTCATTACCAGACTACTATATTTTGTAGTGATTTGCTTGGAAGTTCGGATGCCCTCAAGCGGGGAGGGATTTATTGGACGATATCCTCCCTCCAAAGTCTGGATGCCTCCAAGGGAGTATAAATTTGTTGGACTGTGTTCATTACCAGACTACTGTATTTGCTACTGGTTTGCTTGAAAGCTCAGATGCTTTCGCAGGGGAGGGATTTTATGGTTCCCTCCTCTATCAATGCGCGAATTGATTGTAATTATTAATATACTTTAGTGAAAGTGAGCCTTCTAAAAAAGATTAATTACATGTTGCCTTCCTCCTTATCTATCTTTTTAGTTGTTTGTTACGTCATATATAAATAGTAGGACCTTATTCCTCGAAGTATCAAAAACTAATATGGAGGCTGTTGGAGATCTAAATGGATCAAGTTAGGTCTATCTTTTTAGTTGTTTGTTACGTGATATATATTAGTAAGACCTTATTCCTCGAAGTATCAAAAACATATGGAGGCTGTTGAAGATCTGAATAGATCAAGTTAGGTTATGTGCCTATTTGCTTTTTACCAAATAATGTTGTGCCCTTGCATGATGAAAGTGGAAATGTCGAATGCATTGTTTATGCATGGGTGAATATACATTTAATATTTTAGGTTAGGTCAATTATGATAGCCTTGATATTTTGGTGAGAAAATAAGCTTATTGAACTACTTTAAAGTCTCTTGCAATGTAGTTTAGTTGCATTTCAAGGAGATTGCGTAGGCATCATGACTAGAAGTAATTGATTGTTGTGGTGTGGGGACATTTCGTATGACCCACTCTAGCAATGATATTTCTTTATGACGTGATTAATTTAGATAGAATGTCCTAAACTAATTTGGCCTTAGCCCCCTTATTGGAAAAGGAAAATATACAAGGTTAAATTAAATTTTAATATTGGAGGATAACATATACAAGTTAATGAATACTCATATAAGAGCAATCGTAACAACATGGTCTATTGGTGAACTTTCAGCTTTAGAAATTAAAGGCAGTTTAGTAGGACAGATAGTGATTGCCAATATGGAACGTGCAAAGGTATGATAATACAGACAGATCTTGAGTTACCAAGATGAATAGTAGACTTTTACATTTTTTGAATGATTATAATTGTATGATTTATTTACATATTTCAAGTATAATTTTAATTTTCTTTATATGATCAATACTGATTTGTAATATTCACATTCTTCATAATGGCGATATATGCCTCTTGCTTTGTAGCAAGATGAATAGAAGTTAGCCTAGCCGTTTTAAGTCATATGCTTGTATTTTTAAAAAATCATGTGTTGGATGGATTTGAATCATGTGGACGACATATTCTACAATTGCTTAGTGAATTTTTTGTTGTGGAACAAAGGAAGAACTTCTCTCCATTTTGTGGTGACTTAAAATCAACAAAATAGGTAAGCTTCTCTGCGCATAGACATTTTTTTTCCTAATTGGCTCGTTAATTTAAATTGCTAGTATTTTCTATAGTTGTTCAGTGAATTCTAATTCCTTTAATGGACTTGAATCAAAGTAACCCTTTGAAAGAGGGAGGAAGAGAAGAACTTCTCTCCATCTTTTGGCAACTCTGGATCAACCGACTAAGGTAAGCCTCTATCCATCTATATTTTTTTCCTATAAAATCTCTCCTTCGACTGGCTCTCTTGTTCAAATCGATGATATATTCTATAGTTTATTGAATTTCAATTCCTTTGATAGACTTGAACTAGAGTAACCCTTTGATATAGGACAAAACATTATTTTTATAGTTGTATAGTTCTTTAATGTGGTGAATCAAGATGTCAAGCGAAGAACTTCTCTCATCTTGTGGCGACTCTAGATCAATAAAATAGGTAAGCTTCAATCCATCTTTATACTTTTTTCCCTACAAGATCTCTCCTTTGATCGGCCCTCTTATAAAAAGCAATGGTATTTTAGTTTATTGAATTTCAATTCCTTTCATAGACTAGAATCAAAGTAACCCTTTGATGTGGGACAAAACGTACAAAACGTAATTTTTATAGTTGTATAGTGAATTCTTCAATATGGTACTTTATAGAGGTAAAGAGAAAGAGAGAGAAGGGGAAGAACTTCTCTCCATCATAAGGTAATGCAAAATCAACAAGACAGGTAAGCTTCTCCCTTTTAAGGATGTGTGAATTGGTTGTGATTGCTACTTTATGAAGTAAACTTAATAAGTTTGGATGCCTTCACACAAGAGGTTGTGTGAATTGATTGTGATTGAGAATTTGCATGGATAAAGTTCCACTTGAGGAAGTTTGGATGTCATTGAAAGGGAAGAATTTTGTTGTTTTCCATTTTAATGCCTTATGAATGGGTGTTCTTTTAATTGAAGTTATTTTTCCCACAACTAGATTTCCTCCCGCTTCAAAGCTGTATTCTTTTCAAGTTATATATGCATTGTCATTGTTGTCAGATTTTTCTCGTTGTTTATTGTAATTACTTTTGCTTGCTATCAAGTTCTAGTAAGGGTGTTCTTTTAATTGAAGTTGTGTTCCTTGCTTGTTTCTCGTCTGTAGTTGTTTAGGGTTTAGGTTTTAGGTCCTAATTTTGGGCTTCCTGCCCCTTCAAGAATGTGAATTGATTGAAATTGTTTGTTTCTTGTGATTGTTCCTTTGAAAACCATTTGAAAGTTTGGACTCTCATAGGGCTTAATTTTTGGCCTCCCTCCCCTTCACCCTTCAAGAAAATTGATTGTGACTGTTTGTTTGTTGTGATTATTGTGTTGCTTGATCAGAAAGTTTTGTTTGAAAGTTTTGATAGGGCCTGATTTTTAAGGCTTCTTACTCCTTTAAATCGTATGAATTGATTGTGATTGTGAATTTATATAGATGAAGTTATGCTTAAGAAGTTTGAGAGGGAGGAATTTGTGGTTGTTTGTTTGAGAAGTTCTGCTTGAGAAGTTTGATAAATTATATAATAAGCAAGCAAAACAAGGTTGTGTTCCCTGTTTTTATTTGTGCTACATATTTTGTTTCTATTTTTGGAATGTGATTGTTATTTAATTATTGCATTTGTTTGTTGTGATTACCTGCTCAAGTTTCGTTTGAAACTTTGGATGTCTTCATAGGTTCTAATTTTGGGCTTCCTCCCCCTTCAAGAATGATTTGATTGAGATTGTTTGTTTGTTTGTTGTGATTGTTCCTTTATAGCGCTCTATTTGAAAGTTTCAATGCCTACGATTTTATTAAAACCAAATCTTAATGATTCGTTAGGTGGGATGATAGAAGGAACCAAAAACCAATCCATTTATTTGGAGGAATCATGTTCTGAGGAGTCATAGGCTAACTCCACATTTGAAATAGATAATGAAAGAGTAAATATTCGCTCGTAAAAATTTGGATTTTATTAGATTTCTAAATAGGGGCCAATCCAATATGGTAATAAAAGGAAAAACAAAATAAAGATTCGTTAGAACCTTCAAGAATAGGGCTTAATTTTCCCCCTCCCCCCTCCCCCCTGCCCTTATAAAGAATGAGTAAATTGATTGTAATTGCTTCTTTATTGTGATTATTTTGTTGTTTGCTTAGAGAGGTTTGTTTGAAAGTTTTGATAAGGCATGATTTTTAAGGCTCCCTACTACTTTAAAAATGTGTGAATTGATTGTGATTGTGAATTTATATAAATGTTATGCTAGAGAAGCGCAGGCAAGAATATTCTTTTCTGCTATTATAAGGATTAATTGAGCCTACTAATTGGGCATGCCAAGCCCCTTTTTTTTTTTCGCCTACAAGATGACAAATTCCTCCTTTCTACTCTGGGAACAGATAACCTTAGCAACATGAAATCATTAGGGGTGTATATGGGCAGAGCTGGGCAGGGCAGGACTAGCCCAATGCCCAGCCCGAAGTATGAACGGGCTGCATTTTGCAGCCTACTGTCCGGCCCTGCCCATAGAAGCCCTAACCATTTTGGGCTGGGCATGGGCGGGCTGGGCAAGGCGGGCTTTGCTGCCCAAATGGTGATGACCTACTAATATCACATGTAAAGAAATTTCATCCATACCTGAAAATTACATTTCATAATTTTACATTTTCACACATTAAAATTATCCAGAAATAATTCAAAACAAGTCTTAGCAAATATCCAAATAAATAATATTCATAATCCATTTAGAACAAAACAACTCTCAAGATTATAATTAAAGTCTTGAAATTCAAACAGTTTGCATTAATCTCCAGAAAGTTGAGAAAAGAATAAAACATCTGAAAAAATTGAAGAGGGGTTGAAGCACATCGAGATATTCCATTGGAAGCCAGGGATGGCGATGTAATAGAAACTTGATTATCCATTCAAGTGGCAAAAATTAAATGTTACTTAAAGGATTGCAAAAGGATATTAAAACTGAAGCAATGGGCTAATAGGAATAACATAGACCATATAAAAATAGGGTGAAAATAATTGTAAAAAGAAAAATAAAAAATCTTATAATCTTATAATAATTTAATATAACCACTTTTAATATGTAAATACTTATTATGTGATACAATGCAGTTAGTAGTCCATACAACTAAAAGACTTCTTTCTATGACTTGTTCATAAAAAATTAATACAAAATAACTAAATATAAATTAAATAAAAAAACATGTAATTCAGATAATTAAACCCCAATTTTCTTTCCATGCTCCTACCCCAATCTTGTTTTCTATCTTGCATAAATATTCAAAATTGTTTATTTATACAAATATGTAATGTATGAATTCCATTCTCTAACAAAAAAAAGTTATTAATAAGTTAAAAACAAGTTATTAAAAGCTCACGAAGAATAAGTTAAAAACAAGATACTACTGTTTCTTTAGAAGATTAGATCCCCTAAAATGGAAAACTAATAGACATGTAATATTAAATTGTAAAGAAGGGAGATAATTTTTTTTAGGTAAAGAAATGTAATATATTAATATTAGATGTAAAATAATATATATATAATTTTTCGGGCTCTTTTTTTTTGGTTGCCCATGAAATTTTGCCCAGCTCTTCGGGCTCGGGCGGGCTCAGCGAGCATAGCGGGCTTCATGCATTCTTGATGCCCAGTACTATGGACTGTCATCATTTGGGCTGAAAGTTGCTCCTTCCCTATTTTAAAAATATTTTTGAGCCCATTCTCCAAAATGCTTGCCTAATTTGCTGACATTTTGGATCACTATGGAATAATGCCTTCATCCAAAAAAAGCTTTATAGCTAAACCATAAATTGAAATTTTTTGGAGCAATATAGTCCACAATGAATTTTATCAATTTGGTCTCTACATTGCACAAGAATTACTCAAATTCCCAAATGACAGCTTGTCAGAAAAGCAAATCTAACAGTTTTTAGGAATTGTTAATTATGTCCGTGACTATAATATAACTAGACACACTACAAACCAGCTATCTAAGCTCCGCAAAAGGAACCCTATCCCTTATAGAAAGGAACAAACTGCTGCAATAAAAACAGTTTAAGGAGATAACATAGCATCCACCACCACTCAAAATTCTAGGTGATCATTATTGGGGTGCAATAGTTCTTGAAAAAGTTTATGCAATTCTAAGAATTGAAAAAATTCTAGGAAAGCACTAC
The DNA here is from genome assembly GCF_004799145.2 of Neltuma alba. NCBI lineage: Eukaryota > Viridiplantae > Streptophyta > Magnoliopsida > Fabales > Fabaceae > Neltuma > Neltuma alba. Next base: position 105,953 of record NW_021636411.1, on the reverse strand, counting down.
CACGCCACCTATAAGGAAATTCTAGTCGTAAAAAAGGGAATTGAAAAAATCAATTTTCATCTCAGTCCTTTTGAAAATCAATTTACATCATTTCCCTCCATGCTTGAAACAAAAAAGAAGACTTGTTCCAAATACACAATTGCTTAGGTGGAAAGACTTGTTCCAAATACACATCACATTTGCTGACTATCTTTTTAGACCACCCAAAGTTTAATTTTTCACACTTAGAAAAAAGCCCTCAGTATTCTCCTCATAGCCACCATTTTTTCTCTAGCATCACGACCTGAAAAACTACACTCACTGATGTTCACAATCTTGCCAAAGGAACTCTGTGTTAACACCCAAATCCATCCTTGTCTCTAGAATTTTGACCTAGATACTCCTTACCTCACCATCTCTATTGTTAAAGGACTGTTATGGTATCTTTGGGCTCTTTCCCAGCCTTACCACTATCATTACTTTTGTGATTCCAGAAACCAAAATCCCACCTTGTTACCCTTTTTCAAATGTTTACTCTTATCCTACTGAAGAGAAAAACTCTACAATGTCCTTAATGAGTATAATGTGTGGAACGTGCAAACATCAAAATAATAAAAGTTTTTCTATTTTTTCATACTTTTTAGGCATTATGAAAGAGACACTGACAGAAAAGTCTTTATACAAACAACCGTTTAAATTTCTGGAACACTTCTGCTTTGTGGCCTAAATATGAAAGTCAAATAATGAAGAAATTAGGATAAACTTTAACTGCATTTAATAAATACTGGTGAAGAGTCTACAGGGGCTATCACAACAGTTTGTTGCAGATTCATCAACAATAACGTTGCAAGAGTTCCAAAGAAACTTTGTCTTACAGAGGCTATCACCCCTCCAGCTCTCGCAGGAGAATCTCAAGATCCAAATTAGATAAGTTCACAATCCTAACCAAGTTAAGACATCTTTCAGAAGACTATACTGATTTCAGTACTACAAGCACCAGCTAGATCCTTAAAAAAAAACCTTCATAAACAATTTTTTTTAACGAGTCCTTTTTATGTTATTTCGTACTGTATTGTACAATTCCTTTGTTTGTGGGATTATTTTCTCGCAAGAGATAATTAAATTCTAGAATGGATTGCTACTTATGCCTAGATCTCGGATAAACGGAAATTTTATTGATAAGACCTTTTCAATTGTAGCCAATATCTTATTACGAATAATTCCGACAACTTCAGGAGAAAAAGAGGCGTTCACCTATTACAGAGATGGTGCGATATGATTCTTTTTTCCTTTTTTTTTTTTTTGCTCTCAAACTTAGGAGAAAGACACATTCTTCGGATAGAAAGAAAAAATAGAAAAAAACCTACGCTTGCTAAAGGTGAAGTTTGTGGAAATAAAATAATTCGTACTGTCGTGTATCCTCGATTAATGCATCCTCATATGCTTGAATTTTGTATTTATAGTATTAAGCAAAAGGTTAACTATACGTATGGGTTAGGTCAACTCTCCACTAATACCAATGGGCAGCATGGGGGAAGAAGCACTATGTTTAGGAATCAACAATACGAAAACTTTGTTAAAAAAAGAATATCCCCTCCTTTCTTATCGGGATTGGGACTAACAAACATCCATCTCGTTCATATTTTGGATACCCGTATAACCATCGAAGACTGTTAAAGTGACTAATTCCAGGAAATTAAGCAGTGTTGAGGACAAAGAAATTGTTGGAGTTACTATAAATATTTATTGTAAAAACACTAGCCCTGCTCAGTTCATAATGAGAATACTGCAATCTTTTTTATTCCATGTATTTTTATCATTATGCACATAAAGCCGTGTGAGATGAAAATCTCACGTATGGTTCTGGATCAGAGATTCTTTGAACCGAATGACGACCATAACGGATGTCGGCCCAATCCGAAGGAAATTATGCGGAATTATTATGAAGCTATGCGATTGAAAATTGATGATACCTATGATCGAAGTTAATATACTAACATAGGCCTTATCCACACAGAGAACATACAAAAGCTTTGGAATATTATTTTCCGACACTAGAATGATCTATCATAGGAAAAAAAAAAAAAAGAGCTAATCCCGCTATCTGTCATTACCACAACCTTTTAATAATATGGTCGCGATCTGTCATTACGTGTGATCCACTATAGAAAGAAAAAAGAACAGAAAGAGCTAATCCGCTAATAAATACTAGGAAAAAAAAGGATTTCTACATATATATCGTCCAAAACAACGATGTTTATCAGGTGTAGCAAAGAGAGAAACTTCATAGGAGTTGAAATATGAAGAAATAGATATGCCTAGATACTTTCTTTTCTATGGATAAAAGATCTAATTGATAGAGAAAGCACCGTAAAGATCAATTAGCGAGGTTTTGGGCCAATACAAGAAGAACTGCTTACTTATATCATGATAGAAAAGTTAGGAATATACACTTATGTAATAGAGTTGATCCCCTAAAGTCTTGAGCAACGGTGTAGTATCAGATCTCAAAGATAGTAAGTCTTTTCTTTTGTCTTCAAAGTTTTTTTCACAGATTCTATAGAAATTTATATATCATATAGAAAGTATATAATGATAATGAGAGTGTAAATGCCGATGCTTTATTCTTCTGAAGGTAGGAGAAAAGATAAAACTATAAAGCGAATTCCTTTTTTTATTAATCCAAATTCAAGTTTGAAACTCATGTAATTATCCTCTTTTTTTTGTTAAATAGATCTAATAAAAAAAATAGGGCACGAAAAGAATTGACTGTTGGGCCGTATGAGGCAGGAAATTATAATGAGAGTGTAAATGCCGATGCTTTATTCTTCTGAAAGTAGGAGAAAAGATAAAACTATAATGTGGATTCCTTTTTTTATTAATCCGAATTCAAGTTTGAAACTCATGTAATTATCCTCTTTTTTTGTTAAATAGATCTAATAAAAAAATAGGACACGAAAAGAATTGACTATTGGACCATATGAGGCAGGAAACTCTCAAATACGATTCTAAGGGAAGGGAATTTCCTCACCTATTCTGACCGCGAAGAACAGGCCATTCAACAAGGAGATTCAGAAATTGCGGAGGCTTGGTTTGATCAAGCCACTGAGTATTGGAAACAAGCTATAGCCCTTACCCCTGGTAATTATATTGAAGCGTAAAATTGGTTGAAGATCACAGGGCGTTTTGAATAAGAGCACTCTGTTTCTTATTTTATTATTAGTATTGTATTATTTTTATTATTAGTTATTATTATTAGTATTATTTATATATTTATATATATTTCTATTTTTCTATTTATAGATATTTTTCTATTTATTTTTTTTCTATTTACTTTATAGTAAATTTTCTAATTAATTTTTTGTTGTGCCCATCAGTCAACTCAAATCAACGAATTTTGCGCTATTGAAATATAAAACAGATCATTTCTCTAGGAACAAAAATTCAACGAATTTCTATTTCGTCTGGTATTTCGCAAGGATAAATGATACGCAGATATAGTAGAGAATTCAATTTTTTTCACTATTGAAATATAAATATTGGTATGTACCCTAGTAATGCTAATGACTGTACACGTGATTTGAAACAGAGTACATAGTAATATCTTCTATTTAAGACATTTGTTAAGGTAGCTCTATCTAGGAACTTCTAATTAAAATATGAATACACTAGGTTGCACAAAAAGACTGTTTCACTTCAATTTAAAGTCTAGAAAGGGTTTTATAAGATTCAAAAGGTCCATTGAGCTCCTCACTGCTATGTCATCAAAAATCCGAACACTTGTCCCGGATTTACTTCCAGATCATAATTGTTCTAGTGAATAACTAAAGAAAATAGAATAGATAGGTGGGAGATAGAAGAGAAAGAAACTAAATAGAAAAATCTCTCATAAGTTCACTAATTATGTTTTATGTTTGGCAGGACTCAATGATTATTCATTTGCTGGAACCAGGAGTAAAAATTTTGGTAGATATGGATCCCATAAAAACGTCTTTCAGGGAATGGACTAAACCTGGTCATTTTTCTCAAGAACAATATAGCTAAGGGACCTAATACTACTACTTGGATCTAGAACCTACATGCTGATGCTCATGATTTCGATAGCCATACTAGTGATTTGGAGGAGATTTCCTGAAAAGTATTTGGTGCCCATTTCAGCCAACTCTCCATCATCTTTCTTTGGCTGAGTGGCATGTATTTCTATGGTGCTTGTTTTTCCAATTATGAAGCATGGCTAAGCGATCCTACTCACATTGGACCAAGCGCCCAGGTGGTTTGGCCAATAGTGGGCCAAGAAATATTGAATGGTGATGTAGGTGGGGGTTTCCGAGGAATACAAATAACCTCGGGTTTTTTCAGATTTGGCGAGCATCTGGAATAACTAGTGAATTACAACTCTATTGTACCGCAATTGGTGGTTGGTTTCATTATCACAAAGCTGCTCCAAAATTGGCTTGGTTCCAAGATGTAGAATCTATGTTGAATCACCATTTAGCGAGGCTACTAGGACTTGGGTCTCTTTCTCAAGCAGGACATCAAGTACATGTATCTTTACCGATTAACCAATTTCTAAATGCTGGAGTAGATCCTAAAGAGATCCCACTTCCTCATGAATTTATCTTGAATTGAGATTTTTGGCTCAACTTTATCCCAATTTTGCTGAGGGAGCAACCCCCTTTTTCACCTTGAATTAGTCACAATACGCAGAATTTCTTACTTTTCGTAGAGGATTAGATCCAGTAACTGGTGGTCTATGGCCGACCGATATTGCACACCGTCATTTAGCTATTGCAATTCTTTTCCTGATAGCGGGTCACATGTATAGAACTAACTGGGGTATTGGTCATGGTATAAAAGATATTTCAGAGGCTTATAAAGGTCTATTTACAGGCTAGGGGCATAAAGGCTTATATGAGATCCTAACAACGTCATGGCATGCTTAGTTATCTATTAACCTAGCTCTTTTAGGCTCTTTAACCATCGTTGTAGCTCGCCATATGTATTCTATGCCCCCTTATCTGTATCTAGCTACTGACTATGGTACATAACTTTCATTGTTCACACATCACATGTGGATTGGTGGATTTCTCATAATTGGTGCTGCTGTGCATGCAGCCATTTTTATGGTAAGAGTACAACGATCTATTAGGTCGTGTCCTTAAGCATCGGGATGCAATCATATCACATCTCAACTGGCCATGTATATTTTTAGGCTTTCACAGTTTTGGTTTGTATATTCATAATGATACCATGAGTGCTTTAGGGCGCCCCCAAGATATGTTTTCAGATACCGCTATATAATTACAACCCGTCTTTGCTCAATGGATACAAAACGCCCATGTTTTAGCACCTGGCAGCCCCTGGTGCAACAACAACCCGTCTTTTATATCATATTAGGTTGCTTTAAGTAGTGTATTGTTACTTTATGTCTAGTTGTCATTTTAGCTTTGTAAGCTTTTTTGCTTTTTTGTTAGGAATCTCTACTTTTATAGAAGTAGGGTTGCATTATTAGGTGTAATAATTCAAATTTGTCTTCTAGTTAGTCACAAGCCTAGTCTTCTTAGGAGGCATCGAGAGTTGTAGATATCTTCTATGAATAAAATTATGTCTTTTATAATTTCTCTCTAAAATTCTTTCTTTTTGAAACCTTGGTCTATTTGCACTAAGATTCAAGTTCCTTATATAAGGATCTTGTTAGGAGTGGAAATAAGCCAGGCAACCTGTTAGGGGCCTATGGCCTAGCCTGTCCTATTTTCAAATTAAAGCAGGCTTAGGCCATTTGAAAGGCTTGTTTCTCTTAAAAGGCCAGGCCCAGGCTTTTTAATAAGCCTGTTAAGCTTGTTAGGAAGCATAGACTTGTTATGTTTTTTTTAAATATTATAATTGTAAATTTATAATTAACTTTTTTAGAATAATACCGTGTTTTGATTAATATTGTAAATATGCCTAATACCACATTTTTATCATGAATAAGATCATATTTGGATTACTCTTCAATATACCTGATGATTTCTGTAACATGCACTTTATTATTCATTCAAATCCTACCTGCCCGATGATGATTTTGTGTTTGTCATTGTTGACTTTTATTTACCTATACAAAACTACTCAGCTTTTCTAATATGCATCACCAACAACTGACAATAGAAATCACCCCTCTATGAATTTGATTTCTGTTTATCTCTTGTAATGTTACCATTTTAACTACATCTTCTCCTCAAGTTATTAAATATTTTTCACTTAAATAATATAACTTGAAACATGAACAACTAAATAATATACTACCATTTGAATAATAAATATTTTTCACTTAAATATTTTAGATAATTTTTATGTTTGTATTCTAAATAATTTGGATTGAGTTATTATAATTTTGAGTTGATTTAAATATATTTAAAATTTTTTAAAAAAATACAGGTTTCAGGTTAGGCCAGGCTTTTACGTAGGCCAGGCTACATATAAGGCCAGTAACAGGCCACAGGCCAAGCTTAGGCCAACAGACTTTAATACAGGCCTAGCCTGTTAAGGGTTGAAAGCTGGTCTGGCCTATTTCCATCCTAGATCTTGTGTATATATAAAAAAGAATCAAACCATATGTGAGAATCCTTCATGACTAAAGAACTATATAGTTCGAAGTTTTAGAGGTGGAGGTCCTAATATGGTCTGTTTAAGGCTTGGAGAGCTGTTTGTTTAGACCCTAACATAGTAAGACCTGTAAATCTTTAGACAGAGTCTCAGATGTTTAAGGAGACTCAGTCATATGGTATATCAGAGCAATATATCTCAACAGTATAGAGAATGAGTAAGAAAAAATTCTTGAAGCATGAGTAAATCTATCTCAATTGAACCTGTTCGTGTCTTTCTTTATCTCTTTCTCTTGACCCCTCTTCCTCCGCTGTGCTCCATACCACAAGATGCCTATATCCAAGCAAGAATGTGCTTCTCTAATTGAGCCTACTAACTCTAATTAGGCATGCTAAGCCTTTATGTTGAAAAACAATCTATCAAATTTCCTGTTAGTAGATCCTCTCCCCAGTTAAAGAACTTGTTCAAAGTTCTCATCTCAACAAGTGCGTTCTTCCTCCAACCACATCTGAACAATATGTCACCCTTGAACAAGGATATACGCATCTACGTAATACATGTTGTTTGTACCCTTCATGGAAGAAACTAGACAACTCTTATAAATCCTATCAAAATTCTTTTCACTGCACTGAGCAACGATAGTGTCATTATGACCAATTACCCTAGACTTCAACTTTATGCTTTTTGATCAGACTGCTTCCCAAAGTCTCTACTCAAAGTCCAAATCCAAATCATTGGAGCTGAACAGGATCCCCAAGCTATATTATGGCCGGTCTTAACTATCAAATGGTCTATAGAGTCTAAAATAGTCTCTCTTTTTAGATCTTCACTTCCCAACTTGTACCCAAGATGCTCTATATATGTTCACTGATAGAGAGCCCCCTGCCATTATCAGTATTCCAAGGCATTTTCTCAACAGAAGAACTCTCTCAGATCATGCCCCCTAAATGGATTTCAGTTTTATTCTGTTTCAGTAGATGAACATACTGTAGCAAAACCCCCCACTTGTCAAAAGAATTCCTAACGGGACGCTACTCTCACAAACAAGAGCACTAACTGGGACCATGGGAGATAATTCTCACCGTGGAGCTTGTTATTTTAGGGTCTAGCTTGCACTAGCTATGTATAAACCATACTTACCAAATTGAAGTGTGTTGGGAGGACTTAAGTGCTACAACCGAATTGCTGCAGAGAGAAATCGTGTGTTGAGATAGTGCGCACTAAAGAATCACGCACTGAAGAGAGTCATATGGAGATGATCGCATGCTACTAGGGCCTGTCCGAGCTTTTGGAGAAACGAGAGGGACAAACACACAATAGAGGTATCATAGTCTTATGCGATACAACTAAACCTAGCGCTATGCCAAAAGAAAATAGAGGATAAGAATGAAAATTGATTCTCGTCTTTAAAGCTTTATTTTATGCATTTTCTTGATATATATATATATATAGAGTAAAAATAAAGGATAAAAAGCCTAAAAAAGCTAATATCTTGAAATCAAAATTTAAATCATGATAAAAACAAATCTTATCTCATCTAATTTATTCTAATTTAACTGATATATAAATTAATTAATAAAGCACTAACTAATAATCTAACTGATTAGGACCTTTTAAGTGGGCTTACGCCTTCATCTTTCTACAATTATGATTCAAGATGATCTAACTGGTTATACTAAACAATATAGATATAAACTTCGTATTTATTATAATATTATTTTTAATCATTGATAAATTTGTGGTTGTATATTAGTGGTGATAATAAATTATGATACAACTCTTCTAGAATCTTATACCCTCATCTTCACCCAACAAGAGAAGCTCATACATTGTAATATTACTTTTAGCTATCAATGGGTATAATAAACCATAATAAGTCTCTTCTTGAGCCTTATATTTTCATATTTCACCCAATGAAAAAAATTCACACACTACTAAAGGGTTAAATTTACAACCTCTTGCTTTTAAGTAAGTACTTAAGTGTTTGTTGAATCTAACATTTTTAACTCTTGTAGAGTCTTAATCAATGTGATTTTCATTATTACATACTCATATAAATAAAAGAAAAGATAATTACATTATCCTCTTTATAAACTATAGAAATTTTGAGGGGTTTGTGAAAAGAAATGCATTGTAATGAATAAAAAGATAATTAATTTATTTTATATATTTTTTCTAAAATCTAATTATAAGGATAAAAGATCATCACAAAATCTTTATATCATTTATATTTTGTAGATAATATTAAATAAAATAAAAGATTTTGAGTGATGAGGTTTTTAACTGTAGTTTTTTTTCCAAAGTAATTATCCTTATAATTACGAAAAGGTGAGCTTTTGAGCATAAGGGGGTGTTTGGATAGAAACCAAATCATGGTTTCAGAAATGCTTTTACGGTTTACGAAGTAAATATGTGGAGGAGTTTGTCTCGTTTTGCGGAAAAGTACTTCTGAAACCATGGTTTGGAGGTTGCCAAACACTCCCTAATTCGTTGTAAAAGAATCCCGCTTTAAGTGTGCTTTTTGCCAAAATTCAAAAAAATAAATAATAACCTATTTAATAAGATAAAATTATATTCCCTCGTCCTAAATATAAAACTCATTTTATAGTATAATTTACATTATAATATGAGTCTTATATTTAGAACCGGAGGGAGTAATATTAACATATATCAAATTGAATATTACAAACAATAAGAATTTAAACTTTAAATTAATAAAATGTAAAATATGAATAATTGAGTATAACAAAAAATAATAAGAAAATGTAAATTTATTATTGTACTTTATAGAACACATGAAGTCATTGATATCAAATTGAGATGATCATAATCATTAAATAAATGAAAATATAATAAAAATAAGAAATGTAATACATATCCATGTACCTTTATATGGTAAACAAGAATTTCATAAGCAAGCATATTAAAGCCATTATTCACTATAGTCAAGAGCTTTTTATTATATAACTTGCTACATAAAACTAAAGAAACAGTAGAGAAATAGAAAGAAGAGAAGACAAGAGTTTTTTCATTTCATGCAAAGTATTAAATACATGATACATAGCCTCTATTTATTTATAGAAGCAACTTTACAACTTTAATAGGATCTATAGATTACATAATAATATAAGATAATTGTGAGCTTATGGAGATAATGTGAGATATTAGGAAAAAATGAGAGAGATATGGACATTTACATGTATATTCATAACAGTAATTTATTTATGATTAATAATTATATACTACCTTCAATTCTAATTATAAGACCTAAACTTAATATGTGTGATAAATAGGATTAGTTTGGAAAAAAAATAATAAACATGATGAAAAAATAAATTAATATCTTATATTTATGACTAAATTCAACTCGAGATAGTATTATTTTATATAAGATTGATAATTATATCTAAGGTGGCTTTTTAAAAAAAAATAAAAAATATAAATACATTACATTTAGCTTTGAGTAATATGAACTTTGAACTAATGCTACAACAGTATATGTTAGGAACTTTTTCTTATTTATGTTTAAGTATAAAATATATATAATTATTAATCCTATATAAATAATATTTATTTTAAAATTACTACTAGCATTTTCTACCAAATTACAAAGTAGATATATGTTATGAATTTATAAATAATTTAAAAAATTAATTTTTTAAATCTCTAATTATTTTTATCTACTTTAAATTTCTACACATATTTTGTCATATATTAACATTTAAAATTTTATTAGTTTTTCAATGGATGTGGACGATGTAGAAAACAGAAAGAAGGGAGGGGATTGTCATCACTTAAGAGTGGTGCAAACATGGAATGGAACGAAAAGGGGAGGGGAAACTTTGTGAGAGATGGGCTGTTGATAGGTGGCAAATTAAGCCTGCAGAAAAACTATTATATGAGTGGCTCTAAAACCCATTCAACAAGCCTAATCCAACCTTAAAAGCTCCATAGGGTTTATAATTGGTAAGTAATGATACGAGTGCAGTCTTTATAGTAACCTCCAGGGATTTCAAAACCGCACAGAAAAACTATTATAAATCTTGACTTAACCTGAGTAATTTTAGACCCAAGTATAAAACTGAATGTGTGTACGGTGTAGGCTTAGAAATCAAACTGCTCAGTAAAAATAAGGAATTTAAGCAAGAAAATAATTAATATAGTTCAAAAGAAATATAATTGAAGAGAAAACTAAAAAAACTAAAAAAGGAACTTCTCTTTCTTTTGTAATTTTCTTTTTTCCGTTGTTTACTTCTCACTTATTTACAAGTAATGAACACATGAAGGGGGTTCAATTTTTGAGATAGCTAATAAAAGATTGGAAGGTTTAAAGAGATTTTTTTTAAAAAAAATAATAATAATAAATTTGAAAAGGTAGAGGTTAAAGATCTTATAAGTGAAACTTGAGCCACAGGTCACTAAAGAATAACGATGAAAGTTGTTTTGCCGTAACCATAAAGCTATCATCGGGTTAGAGAAGAATTTAAAAGGGAAAAAAACAATGTCTTAACCCAATGTAACTTGCTGTTGTTCTAAAAACCCAAAGACCGAATTCCTCTATTTCCTCTTCATGCTTTTGCACCGTTTGATCTATTCGGCAAATCATGGTCGCTAGTTCCTTGCTCGCCTTAATTCTCTCCTCTCCTCACAAGGCAACACTCATTCCCCCCCTCACGGCCAGGACAACCTCACCATCAACTATTTGCAACTTCACTTGCAAATGTGCGGCGGTTCCCTTGCATATTTTAATTTCCCTGTCTATTTAATTGAGAATATTCCATTGACGTCAAATACCTCTATACAGATTTCTCAATTTTAATATATTTGAGTTTTTAAAAGCTCACATTTTTTATACATGTTGATTTTCATTAAATGTGGATGTCATTTTTAGCAAGAATTCAAACCCTAGTTCGTTATGTTACGAGGGAATAATCCCTTCTGCTAAATCCAACCCTCAGTTGGTGAGACTTTAGTTTGATGATGGTTGACTAGTTAGTATAGTTTTCTCTAATAACTTTGGGGTAAATCATAGTTAATGTATTATAATGAATTGACAAACAGCTAGGGTAAATCATCTAAAGAAGAGGTTTGATTTATTTATTTAAATAATTTTAAAATTTAACATTTAGAAAAAGTTGTTTTTAGTTGCCAAAATAATTAACATGCTTTGTAAATAATGAAAGAAATGTTGTTAATATGTGGACTTTTACATTAAATTATTCAATAATAAAATTTACTGAGACGCGTTCTCGCTTGCTAAATGCATTTGATAAAAGTATTGTAAATTTTATTTTCCAAAATTTGGGGAGTGAGATCATTTCCCATGATGGTATATATTAGTAAAAATATTTAAATAATCGAAACCTTTTTTTTTTTTAATCATTCTAAATTTCTAACCTTGAGCGTGGAGTGGTGGCCCACAAAAATCACCCGAGCCCCCTTCATAGTCACGCAGAATGGATAATTTTTTATTTTTTTTCCTCTTTAATTAAAAAAATTGTCCCCAAATGACTGGCTGCGAAAAGACATGAGATGGCGAGAAATAAAAAAACAATTTAACAAACGGAAACTAGAACGTCTACATGGAAGCACCGGAGCCACCGGTCTTTGAGGACAAGATTGTTCTTGCCCAATTTTTGTGGTTCAAATTTTGTCTTTTCCCACCCTTCCTTCCTCTCCTTGTCCTCATGTTTGAGTAAGATACAGATTCCACTGGCGTTTTCTAGTTCCTGCACAGAGCAAACTGAATCAAAACTCGTTATAGTTTCATATATTCGCCATCCCGAGTTCTCGGATCTTCTTGGTTAACTTGCCGAATGCTAACGGCTAGATCATGAGTGCCATATCGTCGGCGACCACAGCTAGTTCCAGTTTCAGCAATAACACTGTGTATCACCACTCAAAATGTAGACTCTCTTCGGATCTTCTTGGTTCAATTTCCTTTCCTAACATCAATTGGGATCATCGTTTTCGCCGGTGCCGCACTTCCTTGGAGCGTAAGTCTCCATTCCTGTTAGTTCCTAGGGCTGCGGCTCCAGATACTAGCAAGGAAATCAAGAGTGAAAATGCCCAAAATGGTGATGAAGGTAGTGATGAAATTCAAGTGACACAGAAGCAGGAATCGCAACCGCAACCGCCGCCGCCGTCCGTGTCGATTAGGCTAGACGACGTGAACCCGGTAGGTCTGGGTCGAAGATCACGCCAATTGTTTGATGAAGTTTGGAGGAAGTTCTCGGAATTGGGTCAGATTTCTAGGACTATACGCGCTGATGATAAGGAGGCTCTTGATGCTCTTCTCATACGAGAAGGGCCCATGTGCGAGTTCGCTATCCCGGGCGCTCAAAATACTGTTGTGCTCGTGGTTGGTGCCACTAGTCGCATTGGTCGCATTGTTGTCCGCAAGCTCATGCTGAGGGGCTACAGCGTGAAGGTGCCTTGCCTTTTTTCACAACTCCGTGCTTTTATTTACTTATACTGTATAAGTCGTTCTTCACCAGCGTTATTCACAGCTGCATCGAACCACTATATGCCAAATTATATAATTACGAATCTTTATTGAATAGTTCATGTGGTTACTCCAGAAATTGATGTTCTTTAATATGGGTTATCTTCTTTCAGCCCCGGAAAAAGTTAGAGGTCGTTTTTAATCTGTCTCTCTCTTTTTCCCATAAATGCTCATATTTTTTTTCCTGATAAGCGCACGCTTTTATATAATATGGTGTAGAATTTGAATTCTTTCTGTTTTATTTTTCTTTACGTCAATTGAATCACGAAGTTGCTCCTCGATGGTGTCACGTGGGTTTGAGAAGTATTTGACATTCCGAAACAAGATCATTTAGGAGACACAAAACCAGAATTTTCAGGCCTTTCTTGTTTAAGAATATAACTTTCTCGGTGTTCCATGGCGGCTTGATGCTCATGCTCTCTTTTGAGGCTTCTCTTATAAATTTTAAAAGAAGGGTTAGGTTTATTATTTATTTTATTGTATGTTAGGGAAGAAACTGAAAGAAGAGTAACAAGAAATGGCGGAACGTGCTGTGAGAGCAGTGCTCCATGCAACAGGAGTTTGAGATGGTTTACTCTGTGAAAATGAGTAGAATGGTTTAATTTCTTAAAGATGATGGTTGAGGGGAATTATTATTCTCTTTTTTAAAGCGGGCTTTTCACAAATAGTTCAAAGTCGAATCGGTGCATTGTGCAAATTGCTTTGCCAAGGCATTTACTTTCAATGATTTTTTTTCGTTGCATAATGATTTTTTATTTAATTTTTAAGGACATTATGCTGCTCAGTAAAAGAATTTGAGGCAGTCGGTTTCCCTTTAAAAGCTACACTTAAAAAGATGCTGGTCATTGTATAAATGACCCATTTAAATGTTATTAGCTACTATTTGTGATTCCATTGAAACTTTTTTTCTGCGCTGAAGGCTTTGGTAAGGAAGGATGACCCAGAGGTGGTTGACATGCTTCCAAGGTCAGTAGAGGTTGTAATTGGGGATGTTGGTGACTCCGATACACTCAAGGCTGCTGTGGAAGGTTGTAACAAAATAATATATTGTGCCACTGCTCGTTCTCCTATCACTGCCGATCTCTTTAGGGTTGATTACCGAGGAGTCTATAACCTTACTAAAGCATTTCAGGTCTGTCAATGTTGTTTGAAATTTTTAACATCTTCTCTCCCATGTGTTGAATGTTTGTGCCATTGTTAAATTAACTACAGATGAATTCTTTTACTATATTGAATTATACAAAGATGATGTATCATTGCATGATAATTGAAAGCCTAAATATCAGGCTTCATGACAACTCTGAATTTCAGGATTACAATAATAAGTTGGCGCAATTACGGGCTGGTAAAAGCAGTAAGAGCAAGCTCTTGATTGCCAAATTTAAGTCTCCAGAGTCATTGGATGGATGGGAAGTTCGCCAAGGAACTTACTTCCAAGATGTAATTGCCACAAAATATGATGGAGGGATGGATTCTAGATTTGAGTTCACTGAGACTGGCGAAGCTGTTTTCTCAGGTACATACATGTAGTGAATGTTAATACCAATAAGGGAAAACTCGAATTTCTTTTCTTTTTTTTTTTTCTAGTTATAAATAAGAGAGTGAAAAGGAACATATACCCTTGTTGAATCTATTTTTCATATTAATTTTAGGTTATGTTTTCACAAGAGGAGGTTATGTCGAACTTTCCAAAAAGCTTTCTCTGCCTTTAGGTTGCACTCTTGACAGGTATCAAATGATAGATATATGGTGTCTGTTGGCGAGATAGTTATCTAGAATTATCTTATGTTTTGCTTTTCGTTTGAACTTATATGTATGAGTTGAAATCTGCCATGTTAGGTATGAGGGCCTGGTCCTCTCAGTTGGTGGCAATGGAAGATCTTATGTTTTAATTTTAGAAGCCGGTCCTTCAGCAGATCCAAGTCAAAGCAAATTGTATTTTGCAAGAATTAGCACAAAATTGGGATTTTGTAGGGTAATAATAATTTCCTTTTAAGAAAATAATTGCTTTTCATTGACTCAGTTTCTTTTCATCTCAGCAAAGATTCTAGCAGTGTACTTCAATATTTTTCATATTAACTGTTGGTATTAATGTGTCAGGTTAGAGTACCATTCTCATCATTCCGTCCAGTAAAACCAGATGATCCACCATTGGATCCTTTTCTTGTGCATACTTTGACAATACGTTTCGAGCCAAGAAGACAGGTTTTTACCCCATAACCTTACTGATTATTTAGTTCGTGAAATTTAGACCTGATATCATCTTTGTAAAACAATTATCTTTTTAATTATTTAGTACACCAGGCATTATGTACTAGTTTTCCCTCGTGCCAGAAATTTTTTTTTTTTTTTTTTTTGGGGGGAGGGGTACAGATAGAATACAATGCAATGCAAACTTCTCATATTTCATTCTGTTTATTAGCGTTACTTATATTTAGCAGTCTGATTGAGTTAACTAATGACTACTGGACTGGTGGTCATGGGCCTAGCCTAACACTAGTGATGACTTTAACACTTATTTGTGGATAAGGGATTGTGCTAATACCATGACCCAAAGTAGGAGAGTTGTGTGTACTTATGCATGTTGTAAAGATATGTAGATATATTGTAATTAGTATAGGATCAAATCAGATATCATAGGATATTATACGATAGGATATTATCTCCTATTAATGAGCCATTAATGCCTAGGGCTCCTCTCTTGTGTATATAATGTCCCTTTCTGATCATGTATATACATGAAAAATATATTCCATCTGCTCTCTGGTCAATATGGTATCAGAGCGTCAATTTTAAGGTCCCTGTTCGTTCTGTTCTGTTGAGATCTGGGTACACTGTACGTTTGTTTTCTGTCCGCCTTGTGCCCATCATTAGAGCTCCGGTTTCTAGGCCTCTGGTGTGAACACGCGCCGGCCAAGAGGAGTCACAGTGTTCTGATCGGCCAACCACTGGAGTTTCGTTGCCATCTGAGCAGCGCGTGAGCGTCACGCGCCGTCACAGTCAGAGCGTGTGAGCATCACGCACTGTTGCTGTCCCCACGTGCCGATCACTTTTCCGGCCACTTTCCGACGTCAAAATTCTCCCTTGAGCTCATCTCTTCATTTTTGGCCTATCCCTGGTGTGTCTCGGTTCTGTTTCTTCCTCCTTGGGTTGATTTTTGGCTTCTGTTAAGCTATATTTGCTGTTTGGCTTCTGTTTAGCTACATTTGGTCTCTAAACAGCAGTGTTTCATATATGGTGTTATTGCTATTGCCTTTTACAGATTGTAGGTGGTGTTTTTTTTGTCCCTGGTGTGATTATTTGTGTTAAAATTATTGTTTCTGTCCTGTTCATCTCTCATGGGTGATACTAAGTCTGCAGTTACCTCTGAAGTGGTATCAGTAGTCATTAAGATTAACTGAATACAAATTAAACTGGACAAATTATCTGGATTGGAGTAAGACAATCCGTATCTACTTACAGAGCATTGAGAAGGAAAATCATTTAACTGAGGACCTTTCGGCCACTGACTCTCATCAATCCTGGTTAAGGGATGATGCACGGCTCTTCTTACAGATCCGCAACTCCATTGACAGTGAGATTATCCCTTCTGTTACTCACTGTGAATTTGTTAAAGAATTGATGAATTATTTGGAATTTTTATACTCAGGCAAGGGAAATATTTCTCGTGTTTATGAGGTTTGCAAAGCTTTTTATCGTGCAAAGAAGCAAGATCGTCCTCTCAAGACCTACTTCATGGATTTTAAACGAATGTATGAAGAACTGAATATCCTAATGCCCTTTACTTCTGATCTAAAGGTTCAACAGGCCCAATGCGAGCATATGGCCATTATGAGTTTTCTCACTGAGCTCTTACCTGAGTACGAGACTATTTGCTCTCAGATTTTATCTGGATCTGAGATTCCTACTCTTCAGGAGGTGTTTTCGCGTGTGATGAGGACTGAGAACCTTTCATCACCAGTTCCAACTGCTCTTGTCAGTGCTCTCATCAGTCGAGACCCAAATGATAATCGTGGAATGAGTAACCGTGGTGATTCCAAGCAAGGGGGAGCCACTCCAGATACAAGTGGGGTGATATGTTACTACTGTAAAGAACCGGGCCATACAAAACGTACTTGTCGCAAGTTGCAAAACAAACAACGTAATAACTCTGCCCATGTGACAACACTAGCCGATGACAAGATCACAATCTCTACTGCTGAATATGCTCAATTAAAATCTGCTGCAACACCCATGAATGCTTTCGCTGCTATAGGTAATCAGGCTACTGCTCTTGTCTCTTCTTCCTCCAAATGGATCATAGATTCTGGTGCTACTAACCACATGACAAGTAACCGCCATCTCTTCTCCACTTATACTTCTTACGCCAATCCTTCCTCTATTACTATTGCCAATGGCTCCCATTCCCAAGTCCTCGGATTGGGCACTGTTAAACCTACCCTCTCCATTCATTTGTCATTTGTGCTAAATGTCCCTGATCTTGCATTTAATTTGCTTTTCTCTAGTAAATTTACTCGTCAATTAAACTGTTAGGTCTCACTCTTTCCTGATCATTGCCTAATACAGGATCTTTTGACGAAAAAGATTATTGGTAGGGGCTATGAATCTGATGGACATTATTTCTTTGACGAGCAAGGGTCTCGTGCAGTAGCTTGCGCTGGTGGTGTCACTCCTTTTGAAGCACATTGTCGTTTGGGTCATTTGTCTTTGTCTTCTTTAAAAAGGGTTTATCCTCAATTTCAATATTTGTCATCTTTAGATTATAAGTCATGTCAGTATGCCAAACATTATCGTCTTCCTTTAGTTTCTCAATTCAATAAACGGGCTTCGTCCCCTTTTGAGCTAGTTCATTCTAATGTTTGGGGTCCGTGTCTTGTTGAGTCAACAGCAGGTTTTAAATATTTTATTACATTTGTTGATGATTATTCCCGTACAACTTGGTTATATTTAATAAAAAGTCGTTCTGAATTATATTCTCATTTTTGTGCCTTTTTTGCAAAAATTCAAACTCAATTTCATACTTCCATTCACACCTTACGAAGTGATAATGCTAAAGAATATTTTTCGACCACGTTTCAATCCCGTATGCTTCAAAATAGTGTCCTTCATCAATCTTCTTGTGTTGATACACCAGTTCAAAATGGTGTTGCGGAACGTAAAAATCGCCACTTACTAGAGGTGGCACGTGCACTTCTGTTTCAGATGGAGATTACCAAAACTTTCTGGGCTGATGCTGTCTGCACTGTTTGCTTCCTCATTAACCGCATGCCCTCTTCAGTTCTTGATGGTAACATTCCCTATACTACTCTTTTCCCTTCCAAACCTTTATTTCCTGTTGATACCAGGATCTTCGGTTGTGTTTGCTTTGTCCCGGATGTATGACCATCTGTCTCCAAATTAGATCCGAAGTCTCTTAAGTGTCTTTCTAGGATACTCTCGGGTTCAAAAGGGCTATTGGTGTTTCTCTCCTACTCTTAATCGTTATCTAGTTTCTGCAGATGTCACCTTTTAGGAATCGGCTTCATCTGCCCCTCCTCCATCTGTGGACAAGGATGACCTTCTAGTATACCTTGTCCTCCCGCCACCCACTTCACCACCTCTGGCTCTAGCTCCAGCACCTGTGCCACCACTGTTGTCTCGTGTCTACACTAGACGTTCCAAGGAGACCAATGTCACCGCCTCAAATTCCGGCCCTTCAATGTCTGCTTTGTCATCAAATCCTGTGTTGAGCATCTCTCATCTTAAGCCTACACCTATCTCCAACTCCGAGACACCTCCTGTTCCTAATCCGGATCCTTCACTTGACTTGCCCATTATTCTTCGCAAAGGTAAACGCATTTGTCCTCATCCTATTTCCTCATTTGTTTCTTATAACCACTTTTCCCCTGCCTCTCGTGCCTTTGTCTCTTCTTTAGATTATTTCCGTCCCTAAGACCCTACATGAAGCTTTAGCCCACCCGAGTTGGCGTGCTGCTATGGAAGAGGAGATGGTGGCCCTTGACCGGGCTGGCACTTGGATCTTGGTGGATCTACCGGCCGGGAAGAAGGCTATTGGGTGTAAGTGGGTCTTGACCCCTAAAACTCGAGCTGATGGTACCCTTGACCATCTTAAAGCTTGCTTGGTTGCTAAAGGCTATGCTCAGACCTATGGTGTTGATCACTCTGAAACTTTTTCCCCTGCTGTGAAACTTTCCTCCGTTCGCCTTTTCATCTCCATGGCAGCAACTTGTGGCTGGGATCTCTATCAATTGGATATTAAAAATGCTTTTTTACATGGTGATCTCCTTGAAGAAGTCTATATAGAGCAACCACCAGGCTTTATTGCTCAAGGGGAGCGTGGAAAAGTATGTCGCCTCAAAAGATCCTTATATGGACTGAAGCAGAGTCCCTGTGCATGGTTTGACAGGTTCAGTACTGTTGTCCAGAAATTTGGTATGTGTCAAAGTATGTGTGATCACTTTGTGTTCTATCAGAAAACATACACTGGCATGATTCTGTTGGTTGTATATGTAGATGACATTGTGATTACGGGGAGTAATATGTTGGGGATCTCATCACTTAAGTCCTTTCTTAATTCTCACTTCCAAACAAAAGATCTGGGCCCGTTAAAGTACTTTCTTGGAATTGAGGTTTTGAGAAGTAAGAAAGGAATTTTATTGACTCAGAGGAAGTATGTTCTTGACTTGTTGAAGGAAAGTGGAAAGTTAGGGGCTGCGCCAAACAGTTTTCCTATGATTTATAATCCACTACTTGATGCTGATGGAAGCATACCATTTGAGAATCCAGTTGACGCTGCTAAAAGCAAGCCGTTTGAAAATCCGAAGAGGTATCGAAGACTGATTGGAAAATTGAATTATCTTATTGTGACCCGTTCTGATATCACCTATTCAGTCAGTGTACTTAGCTAGTTTATGGTCTCACCTACTATCAGCAGTGGGAAGCTTTAGAGCATGTGCTTTATTACTTGAAGGGGTCTCCAGGTCATGGGATATTATTCAGAAATCATGGTCATACAGATATTGAGTGCTTTTGTGATGCTGATCATGGTGGTTCAAAGGCCATAAGAAGATCCACTGCAGGATATTGCGTCTTTGTGGGAGGAAATTTGGTGTCCTAGAGGAGTAAGAAGCAGAATGTGGTGTCACGATCAAGTGCAGAGGCAGAATATAGAGTTATGGCACAATCTGTGTGTGAGATAGTCTGGATACATTAGTTACTGAAGGAGGTTGGTCTTAAAACCTCGTTATCAGCAAAACTGTGGTACGACAATAAAGCAGCCTTACACATAGCTTCTAATTTGGTATTCTATGAACGTACAGAACACATTGAGATTGATTGTCATTTTGTTCGGGATAAGCTCAAGGAAAACTTCATCTTAACAGGACACGTGAGATCCAGTGATCGGTTGAGTGATCTCCATGCTAAGGCTTTGAATGGGGTTCGGGTTGATTATCTTTGTAACAAGTTGGGCATGATTCACATCTATGCTCCAACTTGAGGGGGAGTGTAAAAATATATAGATATATTGTAATTAGTATAGGATCAAATCATATATCATAGGATATTATACGATAGGATATTATCTCCTATTAATGAGCCATTAATGCGTAGGGCTCCTCTCTTGTGTATATAATCTCCCTTTCTGATTATGAATATACATGAAAAATATATTCCATCTGCTCTCTAGTCAATACATCTATAGAAAGCATAGTGCAGAGGCTCTACTCACATTTCATTTGTTTTTTGAATGGAAGTAAGCTACTGGGCTATTGGTCATGGGCGAGGCCTATGCTAACATATTGCAGCAACTCACTAATTATAGTTTGTTGCCCAGAAAAGAGAAAAACTGGAAATGCAAATTTAAAAAAAAAAAAAAAAAAACTCAACAATTTATAGTCTACACAGCTAGTTATCCATTACACATTATCAGCACTTTCACTTGCTGTCTCTCCTTTGCTTACTTGCAATGATCACCCAGTGTCTGTCCCACAATAAAACTAGGTTGCAAAATTCTGAATTTATAAGGCCTTGCTAAAGGAGTTTATCGCTGAGGAAGACTTTCCTTGCTAAGTCTATCTTAAAGCAACTTGATCGTACTTAGATGACTAAATAGTAGATACAACGTGGCTTCATGTGCAAGAACCCTCCGAAATAGAGGCAATTACTTTGCTGTCCTTTTCATGCCACTTCCTTTGTCAAAGTATATAGTACTTGTTTTCATTTAAATCATTTGTACACTTTTTAGTGCATTATTTAATAATTGACATAACATCTTTCTCCTTTTCTTTTTTTTTTTTCCATTTGTCGATAGTAATTTTTTATTTTCCCAAATATTTACAGTGTGATGATACTATATTTATTGTTGCAGAGGCCTGTTGATGTACCTACATCAAAGAGTCAAGATTTGAGAAGCTTTAAGCTTATACTAGAATATATAAAAGCCTTGCCTGTAAGTGCTCTTCTGCGGATTCCTTTTAATGTGGCGTAGACAGCCATAATGTTGATTATATGTTTGTCTTCTAGTCATGTATTGCAAATTGCAAGATCATTGAGTTCTTCTGTCCATGCTAATAGCAGAGCTAACTCATACTAGTTGAACTTCCTTAGGTGACATGATTAAAATGATGATATATATATATATATATATATCTCAAATGATACCCATATCTCAATGAGGGTGTGGTTTTTCCGTTTCCTTTTTTCTGGTCTGGATGATGTGTCTTACAAAGTGTGATTGTTTTGGGCATCTTTGAAGTCATTTCATTTATTATCACACCACATTACATTATATTGCATAGTGCTATCTAAAATTGTTTTTTCTCATGCACACAAATCAGATAATATTTGCATTTGAATGTTTGAATTCCCAAAGTACTTGCATTGAAATTTATATTTTTTGCTATACAAACCTTGGCTCTCCCACTACCCCAGCAATCTTTAATCATGCCTCTCGTGCATATTGAGCTATGTGTATATCTTAATGCAAGTCCATGAGTAGATTATATATCATGGTTATGATACGAGTCAAAAGTTCTGGGGATGGTTCTTTCCTTGATGGTGTTGCCTGGCGAGTATGAATTGTACTGTATAGCATACTTTCTATCATTGCTACCAGGCCGATAAATATTTTTGCTCTGCTTGATGCCCTTCATAAAAATTCGAAACAGAGAGAGGGAAAGAAGCAAAATGACTCTGCTTGATGATGCATCTGGATGATTAATTTTCTAAATTGCACATTTTTGCATTAGCAAAACTAATTAGCCTGGTGTCATGTTTACCTGATAATACGCTGTAGACTGGGCAAGAAACAGATTTTGTTCTAGTATCATGTTCTGGAAATGGAATTGAAAGCTCAAGAAGGGAGCAAGTTCTAAAAGCCAAGAAGGTAGGACCCTTTTGTTTCTTTAATTTTGTTGAAAGATGCTTTATATTTGGATTAAGGTGCAGTTTTTTTAACAATTAAGTTTCATGTAAGGAGCATCTCATACCATTTTGCCATTTCCATTACCAAAGCCAAATGTCAGTCTCCTTTTTTCCATGCGGATCCCACTCATTTTCCGGCTGGCAGATGTTGTGCAATTGACCAATTTACATGCTTAATTTTTTGTCCTAGTTGGGAGCTTACGTGTCACATGCTCAATTTATATTATTTTACCCTTTTAAAATAATGCTTCTAATTCATCATATCTCTCCTCTCTCTTCGATGAAACCATTTTTTTCTTCAGCCATGAAACTTCATCGCCACATAGAGAAGTTCATACCTTTCATATTCAAATCCAGATTAAAAGCCGGCGCAATTTTATTTTAGTGACATAGAATTAGAGAGAACCACATAGATATAGAATAGCAGTGGAAAAAATATGGACCAGAAAATGAACTTTCTGAATTTGTAGTTCCACAGCGCTGGATAAAATCTGGAGAAAAATGAACTTATGCTAAACTTAAAGCACCAGAACAGTGAAAAAAAAAAAAATTGGCAGAGACTGGATGGTGATGAATCAAGGGTAAGGTTTGGAGGCTGGGGTAGAAACCAAACGCAAGAGGGATCAGATAGTTCTCAGGCAAATGCATCTAAACACAACAAAATCACACTAACAGCAGCCATTGATTTTGCCATCCTATCTCCGATGAGTCTTCTTTGACAAAGTCACACAAGCGTTTTTGGCTGATCCCAACTCCTAAAATCAAAAGGGGGGGAAACCAAAATGAAAGTGAATTGGTGAGCTAAGGAGGGAGATCGAAGAAGACCCTCTACAAATAGAGGGGTGAGCTGCCATGTGAGAAACCGTCGCAGACGGGAGAACAAGTATTCTGTGACCTTTGCTATCTTCATCTTTCATTTTCTTCCCAAACCAGTATTCTGCCTTCTTCTACTTTCTCTATTCTCTCCTCACTTGATATCTTCTCCTTTGATTCTGCTCGCGCTGAACCAGTACTCTTCCCTTTGGATGCTGATCTGATCCTATATCCTTGTTGATTTACCAATCTCCCTTAATTCCCCAATGCTCGCAAGCCCTTGTTCCTCTTCAATAGCTTGTGTGTGTTTTCAGACCCCAAGTGTATCTCAAAATTTTGGAGCCTTATTTGTGTTGTGAATTGCTGGGTGATTCGATCTCTGTTTTCATCTTCCCCCCCCCCCCAAAATATAAATTTTGAAAGTTAAAATTTTTTTATTTTAATTTTTCTTCTCCCAAAATCAAAGTTATTTACACACCTGTCATGTATCATAGCCACATCACAGTTCACTCTTGCCACATCACCATTTCAGGTCAAACATTTATCCCACACCTCCTTCATGATGGTCAACGTTGGCCATTTTAACAGGGTGTTGAAAAAGCTCACTTTTTAACGTTTATGTTTTATTTTTGCACCCTCAAAACTTACTGGTCCCAGATGCTCCTTGTGCAAAGCTTAATTGTTAAAATTGCATTTTAACTTTTTATATTTTACATTTTTATATTTTACATTATGATGATGTCAATTTTTGGAATTTCGGCAGGCTGGGGAAGATTCGTTGAGAAGATCTGGCCTTGGATACACAATAATTCGTCCTGGTCCCTTAAAGGTAAAGTTTCAATTGTAGACCTGGAAACTTTTAATTGACAATTATGCTAGGAAGCAGGGATACTAATATAGACCCTCCACAGGACAGTGGCTTAGGGTTATGGCCTGGTTAGGCTATATTTATTATGTATTCTTCCTTGATTTTTGACAGTGGTTGATTGATTTCTAGACTCAGCTATCTCCTTTATATGTACTAAGTATACCAAGATGATTTTTAATTTTACCAAATAAGATAAATTAAGAGGAAACTTTTGAATCTAAAATTGTATGTGGTATCAGCACTAGTGATTTGTATCCTTTGATGATTCCAAACTTGGTCAAAAATGTGGCCAGGCAGAACACCTAATGAATGTTATTGCATCACATTCGTTCCCCACCGTTTCGAAGCTAGACCTCCTATTCTGATGCAATGTACGACAAGAAAAGAGGCACGCGCTCAATGTACTCAAAAGGCCAAAATAATCTTGAATTCAAATGCTGCACTCATCTGTGCTGCCATGTTCTGTTAAACTCCATCGCACTTGAGAGTACGTGGCTTGCATCATCTTCCATTGTTCATCCAGAAATGGTTGACTTGGCCACCTCTAAGTATTCGTGGTGACTGTCTGTTTACCCCGATACAATAGATAAGCATGAAAAAATAATGAATTGGTTAGTTGTTCATGGTTTAACCAAGGTTGGCGGTAATGAAAACCATCTTTTCCCTATCTCTTCCCCACAATAATGAAACGCATCCCCCCCCCCCCAAAAAAAAAAAACAAGAAGAACAGAGAGAGAGAGAGAGATAAAACTGAAAACCATTTGTTTGTTGTGAACATAAAACCATTACCTGTATGGAAGATAAACTTTCTAAATAAGGAGGATGTTATTGCAAATAATTAGTAGTGTTCCCTTCTGGACTAATTTGTAGCTTCTGAAACATTGCAGGAAGAGCCCGGTGGTCAGCGTGCTCTAATATTTGACCAAGGAAACAGAATATCTCAGGTTTGCTGAATTTTACTTTTTCTTCCTTTTAATTATCTACTATCAAGCAAATGGGTTCCTTTTCATTCATGCATTCATAAATTTGAAAAAGAGAATAACACCACAATACGATCGTGTCTGTGACTCATACATTATTTTTGCCCATTATCTCTTTTTTCTTTGTATCTCTTTGAAGGCACTGTTTCCATTTAAATCTCAGTGTGGGCATCCGGATTGCAAAACAATCCAATTTCTTATATTCCATAGGAACCAAGGTAGAACAGCAGGAAAATAAAGTTGAAGCTGATATTGATTCCACAAAATATTTTCTCCTCAAGAACAGAAGGAAAATTACAGCAGTTAACTCCCACCAATCTCACACGAAAGATACAAAAGAAACTAGCACACTTAAGTTAAAATGAAAAATGATGAAGACACTCTTCCTCCTCCCTCAACTAGCATTCAAGAGGCCAGAGCTCTCATAACTGCTCTCATATTACAAAATAAGTCCTGCCTTTCCCTGAGAAACCAATGACTGTTGTAAGTCCAAAGGGTGATCCTTAGAGCCCCAAAAACAATCCTTTCCTAGGTCAGGTCTATAGCCACCCTAAAGTAACTCTAATGCTTAGTTTCTCTCCCCAAAAGAGAAGGAAGCTTGAGGTTGACCCCTTGTACACCAGGAAGTGATTTTCCTCTTGGGAGAATTACAATGAGATCCTAAGGAAGGAAAATAATTACAAAATAAGTATTAAAAGTTGTCATTTTCTGTTCTGAAACTTGTTATTACAGGCTGCTCAGATTGTTATTGGAACTGGTTGGTAATTATTTTCGTCCTTGGCACCTCATTGTAATTCTCCCTTTCCTCTTTCTTGATTTTGCTAATTTTACTTTTATAGGGCTCTCAAGTAAAAGCAATTCTATCAAAGTCATGTGTTTGAAGAGAAACAACAAATATATGACTTTCGAAGTCTTTATTCCAAGTTAAGAAACATGGTCACTGACACATGCATAACACGTAAATGTGGGAATTGTAACTGAGCAAAGCATAGGTAAAACAGGTATGTTGCTTTCCAATGAAGCGTATCATTATATGGTCAGCCATGAGCTAAAAAATGAAGAAACGAATTGCCTTGTCAAAACTATTTAGTGCTGATTGATTCAGATCTTGCCATCATGCTAGATTAAGAGGGAAGAATTTCTTAGTTAACAAGAGATAACAGTAGCAGAGCATAATATAAGGGTCACATAATGTCTGGTGAGTTTTTAATGCGTCTCATGCATACCCAAGGAGACGGTTTCTTTTGTGTAATGGCTGGGATTAATTGATCTAAAACAATTGTTATCAGATACATGGTTCTTTTTCAAATTTCTTTTTAATTTATTGAACCAAGTTCACGAATTGTTAATTATAAAATTCACTGATTGACCAACGCCAAATTCTGTGTTTTTTAGGAAATCAGCTGTGCTGATGTGGCTGATATATGTGTCAAGGCGCTACATGATTCAACCGCAAGAAACAAAAGCTTTGATGTGAGTATATCCTGCTTGATTATTAATATTATACTGAATTTTAACTAAAAGAAGCTAATAGCTTTTCAAAATTTCAGGTATGTTACGAATATGTTGCTGACAAAGGGAGGGAGCTTTACGAGCTGGTACGTAAACAAAAATTAACTACAGTTCTGTAGGGGTTTTGAAAAAAAAAAAAAAAAAAGCAGTTAATTATGATCTAGTCTGCATGCTTGGAAACTGAAAATCTGAAATGCTGTGTTTGAATTGCCCAGGTTGCACACTTGCCTGACAAAGCAAATAACTACTTGACTCCAGCACTATCCGTCTTAGAGAAGAATACCTGATCGTTCCCTGTTCAGTATCATTTGCATCCGAGACAGTTCTTCCCATAAGCGAGATTCCATATGATGGCTGGCCAATTTGGCCCAATGGCTGTTTCAAGTAGATTCTTCAATCTATATCTTCATTGGTACAATTAAAATTTGTACAAATGGGTTTAATATGGTGGGAAAAAAAAAATCATGTATAGATATGAAGAGTGGGGTGTGGGGAAATTACTGGTCAACGACATTGCTCTCATGAAGTGATAGCAATTAGATCCATGTTATACACATCACGTCTTTGAACTGATGTATTGCGTGTGAAACTTCAAATTGATAACTTGCACATACTGCTGCTATGCTAGGTTTAGATGATCCAAGTGTCGTATATATCCTCACACTGGTGATTAGTGAATTCATGAGAAGTTGGTCTACCATGCCTACCTTTGGAAATTGCAAAGATTATCCACCCTGGGATCCTTGATTCTTTAGAGATGGGATTTGCCCATTCCTAGCTTGACTCTATTTATAGGTCCTTTTTTTCTTTTTTTTTGGTCTGGGATATCCCTTCGGTCATGTTTTTCGTATTTTGCCTATTTGATAAATTGAATTGCATTAATGAGTTCCTTAAATTTATTATTCAATGACTCATTACTTCTTGAATCTAAATTGTTGATCCACATACTCTCCGATATGTATAGCAAATTCCTGAATGTCATAGATAAAGAATTAATCTTTTTTTCAACGAGAGGATCAACAAATTTGAAGGGGAAAAAACACGTGTTAAAGAGAACCATGCAATAGTGGCGATAAAAAAATAAGGATTATATTGACAAATTATTGTTATTAATTTTTTTTTGTTTACAAACGTTGCGAAACAATCACTCATGCACTTAGCAAGCTCTTATAACACCTCCTCCTCTAAGATACAACACATGTAAGCGAGCGAGCATTCCAGGGCTTGATATCCCATATTCATCTCTAGTGCATGTGTTGCTAACGCATGAGCGCCTCTAGTGGCCTCCCAACACACGCGGGTCATGTCAACCTCCCAGTCTCGAGAGAGTAGTTCTCCAATTCTTCGTAAAAGGTCCCAGCTAGCGTTGATGCCCAGCTGTTCCTTCTGGATCATGTTCAGAGCCAGCGAGCAATCCATATATCTTAACGCGTCGGTGCCCTTCGTTCCAGGAGAGTTCAAGTCCGAGCCAGTTGCCCACAGCTTCGCTGGTAGCACAGAGCACACCCCAACATTCCTTACGCACCCTGCTAACCACTGCCCCGCCTCGTCCCGAATTAAGCAGCCTACCCCGACGCGTCCGTCTGAGTTCCTCCGGGATCCATCACAGTTGAAAGCCACGTAACCAGGGAGAGGTTTGGACCATGTAATGTATCGCTCCTCCCT
This sequence comes from Neltuma alba, assembly GCF_004799145.2. NCBI lineage: Eukaryota > Viridiplantae > Streptophyta > Magnoliopsida > Fabales > Fabaceae > Neltuma > Neltuma alba. The sequence goes on along the minus strand of NW_021636411.1, from coordinate 77,623 downwards.
TGTACACCTGCCTCTCCCAAGCACCCTTCGAGCTTCTCTAGCAGGCTGAATGTCGAGACCTGTGAGTTATGGAATACATGGAGATTTCGAGCCTCCCATAGATTCCAACAGGTGATACCAATTAAGGTGCACCATTTTCTTTATCCCTGCCAACGAACAATGTGACTTTCAAGTTACCTATCAATCAGTTGCGAGGTCCTGCTCCCAAGAGTCACCACGATTATCCGCAGTTGTTAGTGCGTCCCAAACACTTCGCGCGAAGCCAAATCGAGCGGAGCCGACTGAGAAAGCTCCATCCCTCTCCTGTCCCAATAACAGCGAGCTTCGCCATCCCACCTTCATGGGGGGCCTTGGTTCCTGCGATGCGGACAAAAACACGGCTTGGCAAGCCAATTATCCTCCCAGAACCTATACTTCGTTTTGTCAACTAGGCTCAATCGTATGGCTGTTCACTTCATTCCAAATACAGAAACAAAATCCCAATAACAGTGAGATTCATTAGGCTATGTGTACGAGAACCTCTTTTATTAACTAGGTAAGTCATGGTTAAATAAGAGGGTCATTGACCTTACCAACACAGCTTACAAGAGCGAAAATGACTAGAATTTACGCCAATGCAAGCTTCTATTTGATGATTCATGCATTTGCAAGAGGAACCACGTGATAGCACAAAAAATGATGAAATGGTTCTGGAATGATTACATGAACGATATGTACGGCGCACAAAGCCCCCCGTGTAGGATGTTTTCACCGTTAAATGCCATTTTTATCCTTAAACTACATAAGGAGGGATGGACACTCGTTTTTCCTTTTTCTTTTTGGGCCAAAAAAATAAGTCCAACTTATTGGTCACAAAAACATTAGGGTTAATACAAACTTTGATCTATCAAATTTATTTTCATTTTAGTTTTGGTCTCTCAGATTTCAAATCATAAGTTTTGATCTATCAAGTCTATAATCTAATAAAAATTTAGACCATTTTACCCTTAAAATGACTAAAACTTATTATTTTAAACTTGAGGAACTAAAATCAAAATAAAGATAAACTTAAAAGATCAGAGATTATATAATTATTATATTCACTTACAGTAGAAGACAGAAAAGAAAAATATTCAGTAAAAACCTTAAGATGCAACAAAAACAAATAAAGCCAATACAGTACTGAAGCAAACATCAAAACAAAATAAGCAAACAAAACAAACAAACAGAGCAGCATCAAACATCTTCAAGCAATCCCACTTCTGTCAGCAACATCCTTAAACGCAAAACTACTAGAAACTGCAGGAACATCATCCACCAAAGTATCATTTGCTAGGATAGTAGCAAGAGGGATTGTCGGTGAGTTCACCACAAAAATTGATGATAGTCCCTTTCCACATGCCACGGCAATCCAGCCTGCCGCTCCATTGCTCTTTCTGCGTACAAGAGCAATGTCCAAGCCCAGCTAATCTGCAAATTCATTGATGACTTCCTGCATTTCCCAGCTGCCTCTCCAATCAGCACCATTAATAGAGTTATTCTTCCAGCACCAGTAAACATCAGAGCAATCCACTTTCAAAACTGCTTTATCAATCTGCAACTCTTTTAGCAAAGATATTGCTCTTTGAACAGCCAACACTTTAGTCATGAAGGCTGAGTTAGCCTTCACCCAATCACCAAAACCCCACGGAAACTCCCCTCCATCATTCTTATAAACTAAGCCAATTGCTATATAATTATGCCTAATTGCACCATCATAATTAAAATCAACAATATGTAAATATGAATCAATTATATGCAATTAGAATTCTTCATGTACAATGAGATTCCATATGCAACCAGATAGCCACAATATACAATTAAAATCAGCAATATGTAAGTTTGGATCAACGATGTGCACTTAGAATCTTTGATATGCAATAAAATTTCATATGCAACTACGCATCTACAGTATGTAATTAGAATCAACTATATGCAATTTTAGATGAATAATATGCAGTAGAGTTTAGTCTTTCTCCCACTCAAGGACCTAAATATTCTAGGTACCATTACCCAATTAATTTTTCAAATAAAAATTTATCCTCAATTTTCCTATGAAAATATTAAAAAAGCTAATTTCTTTTCAAAGAGGGGATTTGCCAATCTGAACTCCAGCGGGTCTGCAGGCGATGCCTTCCAACCTGCCTTGCCTGACCTTTGTAGCCTGGACGTTAGGCCACATCACCACCTCTGCTTTTGAGCAATTTTCCCTTTTTATTATTCATTTAACATTTTGTTTTTTTTTAATATTATCTACGTAATTTTTAAAAAGAATTCAAAAATAAAATTTGAAACTACTAAAAGGATGTTTGGATGAAACCAAATCATGATTTAAAGAATAGTTTCTAGAAAATAAATTTTAAAAAAATAGATTCTATGAATAGATTTTGGAAAAATAGATTTTGAGAATAGATTTTAAAAAAAGTGATTTTGATAAAGTGAGAATATTTGGATAATTGTTATCAGAATCTTTTTTTTTTCATATACAAATTACTAAGATAATTAGATAAATGATAGATTTTAATTTACATTTTTGTTTGAAATAATAAATTTGTAAATAATAAATTATATATGAACAAATATAATTAATATTATCTCCAATCCTTAGTATAAGAACAAATTGGGTATTCCATTTGATTCTGAATATAACATATCAATCTACCATGTCTCATACATTTATCCGTTTTTTTCAAAGTAATTCTCATGTTAATTTACACATGTTAAATGATACATCAAATATTAATCCCAATACTCATCGTTAATAGATGTTTTAGAGAATGTAATACCTATTTATTATAAATAAATAATTTAATTAATTTTTTTTAATATTTACAAATTAATTTTCTAACTCTTACATTAAGAATCAAAGTTAATAATTGACATGTATATCCCAAACCATGGTTTTATACCTTTAACAGCAAAAAAAGAAAAAGAAATAACCACCGGCTGTTTGGCCGAGTGGTAGGCATGCGTGTGTGTGGAGTGTGTGTGTGCGGGTTCGATCCCGTCTCTTGTAACAAGAAAAGCCGGAAAAAAAAATCACTTTATGAAAAACCATGATTTTATACCCAAAACTACAGTTTCCAAATGAAAAGTGATTTTGAAAAAAAAATTATAATGTTTGGTTACTTTTATACAAACTATAATTTTAAATTGAAAAGTGATTTTGAAAAAATATGTAGTGTTTGGATTTTTTTTCTTCAAACCATGGTTTTCTCTTCAAAACCATGGTTTGAAGAAAAACCCAAACACCCCCCAAACCTTAAATAATAAAAAAAGTGTTATTATTTATCAATTAAGTATTATCAAAACTTATCAAAATATTATTACTAAACCTAATTTGAAATTTAGTAATTTTAAATTCTTTTATGTGGAATTTTTCTTTATTTTTGTGGTTTTCTGTTTTTTAGATGAAATAAAATAACTTTTTTTTATTTTTCCATGATACTGTTTGTGTTTTGCTGTTGCAACATGCCAACCTTAATTGAATAAATAAGAAAAACTTGTAATTAGGTCCGACAAAAGAAATTAAATACAAAAAAATCCCTTAAAATTACAAAATAATTCTGAAGTTGTAAGAGAATTTTTTGCAAAATTTTTTTTTATTTAAGTACTAAATTGCCCACAGTAATTTTTTTAAAATTTGTATTAACAATTGAAAAAACAGTTGTTAACAACTTAAAGTGCAAGGATTGACAACTATTGTGGCAAGTATTGACAACACATTTTCTTAGCACATCACAAAATGTAATGCATGAGTTATCAATATCTATCGCGATAGTTGTCAATCCTTACATCTTAAGTTGTCAACTACTATTTTTTCAGTTGTCAATGTAAACTTAAAAAAAAAAGGATAATTTTATAATTAAACAAATAAAACTTATTACAATGAGGTTTTTTGAAACTTCAGAATAATTTCATGATTTTAAGAGACTTTTTTGTATTTAATCTCTTTAAGTGGGATTTAATTGCAATTTTTCGAGGGGGTGGGGGGATTACGAACTGCACTTTTTTCGAGGGGGATTTAAGAGATTTTTTTTGTATTTAATCTAATTTTTTGAGGGAAGGTGGTGGGTGGGGGGGATTACGAACTGCACTTTTTTCACTTGAAAAATGAAAATGGATTATTGCGCTCTCCGTTTGTGGGTGGGAGGGGGACGAACGGTGTCCACATCCTCATCTGAGAGGCTTGTAATAAGCTGAAGAATCGATTCCCTACATTTTCTGGTAGGATTGGTTTGCTTCTGTCTTTTGGGCTATCCTAACTGCAAATCTTCACATGTTGGAGTACTGACTGTGAATTGGGTATGAAAGTGGTGTGCCTTTCATGCACCCCACATACTCTTCCTTCGAGAACCCCAAATCCCAAGTTTGGCTCAAAGGAGGCTCTTCTCTTTCTTCGAAATAGTGCCAGTTTGAAGCAGCTGAAGCAAATCCATGGGAAAATAATCCGTTTTGGTCACTCCCATGACCAATTGCTTGTCAGGAAGCTCCTACACCTCAGTTCCTCTTATGGGGATATGGACTATGCCACTGTAGTATTTAATCAGATCAAAGCTCTGGATACCTTCACTTGCAATGTCATGATTAGGGCTTATACTATCAGTGGTTCCCATGACCAGGCCCTTCACATTTTCACGCTCATGTTATGTCAAGGCCCTACGCCTGATAAGTTCACGTTCCCTTTTGTCATAAACACTTGCTTAGCTTGTTGTGCCCTGGCTTTTGGAAAAGTAGTTCATGCTCTTGCAATCAAAATGGGGTTTTCGAGTGATATATATTTGCAAAACACTCTAATGAATCTTTACCTGAAGTGTGGAAATACAGAGGGTGGGTATAAGGTGTTTGACAAAATGCGTGGGCGAAGTGTGGTTTCATGGACAACCATGATTTCAGGGCTTGCTGCTTGTGGACAACTGGATGAAGCCCGAAGAATTTTCGAGCAAATGCCATCTAAGAATGTGGTTTCATGGACGGCAATGATTGATGGGTATGTAAAAGACCAGCAACCAATAGAGGCTTTCAGGTTATTTCAAAGAATGCAGCTTGAAAATGTGATGCCAAATGAATTCACAGTGGTATGCTTGATTAAAGCTTGTACTGAGGTGGGAAGCCTAAAGCTAGGCAAATGGGTTCATGATTTTGCTCTCAAGAATGGGTTTGATCTTGGGATCTTCATGGGAACAGCTCTGATAGACATGTACAGTAAGTGTGGTAGTTTGGAAGACGCCATGAGAGTGTTCCATAAGATGCCAACCAAAGGCCTAGCTACTTGGAATTCAATGATCACTAGCTTGGGTGTACATGGGATGGGAAATGAAGCTCTTTCCTTTTTCCAAGAGATGGAGAACACAAATGTAGCTCCTGATGCTATCACTTTTGTGGGTGTTCTAAACGCTTGTGTTCATATCAATGACTTGGAGAAAGCTGAGAAGTACTTCAATCTTATGACTGAACATTATGGTATAACACCTGTGATGGAGCATTATAAGTGCATGATTGAACTCTATAGTCGTGCTAATAGGTTGGATGAAATTTACTCACTATTGAAGCCAAATTGCAGCACGGTTTTGGAATTGATCCAGGAGAGGAAGGCTGGTAATAGTGGTGATAAAAATTACTTAAGTTCACTCCAGGTTTAATGGAGGCTTGAAATGCTCAGGACTATTTGTAGGCCATCCTTCCTCGAACTCGCCATCTTTGCTTCATTGCTTCTAGTGGAACATCTGCTGATATCAATCAAAATAGATGATTTGAGATTCAACGTCGTCTGTCATATGCGAGCTTGACGCAACGATATCTCTCTCTGAAGCTTTTTTTTTTTTTTTTTAACTTTATACAAGAATGACGTATTTGAATGAAGATATATGCAGTTGGATGCTTGCCAGTGACATGGCTTGTAAGTTGCAGTGACCCCATTCTTTACCCTGTAAAATCTGAAAGAAATATAGCCTTTCAATCTGGGCACTCAGTTCCTATGAAATGGCTAATGCAAAATACTTCTCTAAGTTTGATAGATATCTAATTCCTAATGGAATCCTGGGTCATTAGCTTCTGTGATGGCATCTGAATTTTCTGCCGCCTCTCTGGTCTTCTCTGTCCAATTATGTGACCAGACATGGCTTCTTCTCTCGTTATTCGCAGCCGGATACACTCTGTTCTCACTGTTTCCTTCAATTTTTCAGTCCTATTCCATCCTTCTTATTCCTGCGGGTTTCTATACATCAATGGCCTGAACTAATTCGGATTCGCTAATTGTAAGTACTTCGAAAGGTAGGAGAGCTGATTAGGAGATTTAACGCTTTTCATGCTCAAGCGGGATCAAACCCCTAACCTTAGTTAAGGGAAGATAAGCCCTAGCACTCAACCATATGCCCCTAGTTTGCAATAGCCAAAGCTTTATACCACAAAAATAATATTTGATCAATCAATTCATATGTTGACTTAAGTCACAAATAATGACATTTTGATATTTATCTTCACCTGTCAAATCCATGTTTCATCATTTTTGGGTTAATATCATTTTAACTCCCTAAAATTTGAAATCATTGATTTTTTTAACCAAAAACACTGTTCGAGGCTTATAGGGACTAAAATTCTCTAGACACTTATAGGGACTAAAATTCTCTAGACATATCAATATGGTGTCAAACTTCAAAAACCAAAATCATTTGTTTCAAATTTTGGGGATAAAAAAATAAAATAAGTTCAAATTTGTACAGACCCATCATTTTTCTTAAAGCTAATATACTCATCCGGTCTTAAATGTAAGACACATTTTATAATGTAATTTACACTACAGAATAGGTTGTATATTTAGAACTATATATATAGGGAAAATGACCTAAAAAGAACCATGAAAATACTAAATTTCAATTTAGGAAGTTAGCAATTCATAATGCTGCAAAGAAAAGGAAAACTTTTTGAAATTAAATCAAAATAACAAAAATGCCCTGTTGGTAATTTTTATTCTAAAATTAGTTAAATGAATTGAAAATTTGTTATTAGCAACCGATGTTTATAAATTAATCATTTCCTCAAGATATGATGTTTTCCTCATTTTCTTAGATATTTAGGTTAAAATTATAACTTGTTAATTTTTATTTCAAAGTTATTAATATATATTAAAATGTAGTTAATACTGAGTTCAATTTGGAAGTGGCTTGGAGCCTGCCAAATTCAATCCTTCATATGGTTGGCTTATAAAGGAGAGCTCCTCCCACATGTTGAATGAACCCGCCGACACTTAGCTGTGAGCGCGAACTGCGAATTATGCGAAGGAGGGATGGAGGACATAAACTATATCTTCAGACAGTGCCCCTTGGCTGTTGCCTACTGGAAGCGCCTCATACCAGAGAGACACCTCAGTAGTTCTTGGGGAAACCGATCAGTGATTGTTGCCTACGTAACATAAACCCACGTCGAGCCAACCAGACCTGGATCCCGAGATTCGGCATCCTCAATTGGAAGTTTTGGGAGGCTCGGAACAAGCGATAGTTTGCTAGAGAAGATTTCAGACCGGAAGAAATTATCGCTGCCACCGATGCCATCGTTGAACATACTGCTAAAGCGATGGACCTCATATTTCCACTCAAAAAAAAAAAAAAAGCGATGGACCTCATAGCTGACATTAATTTTCCTACTTAATTCGCACTGTTTGCCTACCGCTTAATTTTGTTTTTTTTCCCTTACTGTAATTATTCGGGACCTCTTTTGACTGTTTAATAGAATTTCCATTTTCCACTCAAAAAAAAAAAATGACGTGAAAGAGTGGTGAATGAAAGTTATTGATACCTATTAAAATGTAGTAATAGTGACCTTATTACTTGCTAAACTAAAGTTGTTACTCACCTATTAAAATATAATCAATACCTATACAAAATATAGGAATGACATAAAAGTGTGACCTTATTACTTGCTAAACGAAAATTGTTAATACCTAATAAAATACAAAAGATATGAATGACCTACTAAAAGAGTAACCTTTGTTATTCACTAAAAAAAAGTTGTTAATAGCTATTAAAATGTAGTTAATATCTACACAAAAGTTATGGATGACCAATAGTTAAAACTAAATAGTTAACTTATACAGGAGTAATATTTTACATTATATTGATGACAAAACATTGGTGGCCAATGGTCATCTTTAATTTTGATACAAACCACCCAGGAGTGAATGCCACTTCCACTACTTAAGAAAAGAAAAAAAATCTTCCTGCCGGTTGCTTGCAGGTGTGGGGTGCCGGCGGGACGTTGCTGGTCAGCGACAGGGTTTCGGTAAAGGGGTTTGTAATTTTTTCTTTAAATAAGAGGCATTTTGTATATTACCTTCAATTTAAAAATCCAATTTAGATTGAGGTTGCTTTGTGTTATTTCCAAGTATTAGCTTCTCTTATTGTTATTTTGCATTTTCACGTCTCCTTTTCTGTCATTTTCCCACACACACATACATACCTATCATTAAGCGGTGTACGCTTCGTCTCATCTCATACGGCAATTTTTACAAATGCGAGCCACTCAAGTTGGGAAGAAGATAATGGCGAAGGCGAGATGATGGTATACGTGAAAGAGTTAAATCAGCCCGAGTAGAAGATAATGGTAATATATGGGGCAAAAGTGTTGCTGCCTTTAATGCCTGCTGTTAATGTGGCGAGACCGATCGTAATAGTTGCTCCAACAAAGTGGTTCGGTCGGCGTTGAGTGGCAGAAGAAGCAGTATTGTGAGTATGGTGAGCTCAGCCGCCGCAGCGGCCGCCATAGCTTGTGCTTGTGCTCGTGCTTGTGCTCAGGAGCCGCCTCAACCGGAGACTCTCTCCAACATACCTCAGACACTTTCCGGTGAATGTCCGTCGCCCGGCAACTGCCGGAAACCCAAAATCCAAAGACCTAAGTCCAGAAAAGCCGAATCCTGCACAAGCAAGTGCGTCACCACTTGCATCCAAGGCGGCGACGGTTCTCCCGGTGAAGGCCCTTTCAATGTCAGAAGGTACAAATCTGGATTTCTAAAATTAGAAAAATCGAAATCGAGCATAACTGGATACGCGCACATGAATAATTCGATAGAAAAATAACTGGAATCTAGTCTGCTTTATTTCGATACAGAGTGTTATTTACTTGGTGGATCAAACAAAACATAATTTTATTTAAAAAAGGTACAAAGACAGACATATTTTCAAAAACACAAAGCGTAAAAAATCTCAAAATTTCCTGATAAACATTGAATATCAGATTGTAGCATGTGGAGATTTATTGAAAGATCCTACTGTGTGTCAACATGTGAATAAAGGCTGGGTTAGTCATTGACTAATGAATTGCTTATCTGAGTCTTTGGTCGAAGATGATGGGGAGAATTATAACTATATGCAAACTCATAGGATAATTCGCATTAGAAATAATTGAATTCTAGTCTACTTTTGCTATAATGCATGGTGCTTTAACTTAGTTGTCTTGGGGAATATTTGGGTTTATCTCTCTCAAGACAAAAATGATGGGCACGATAGAGTTTTAGGTAATTAGTTAATAGATTGATGGGAATATGTAAAATAATGCCTGGATTTACTTTTATTTATAATCCTGACTGAACCGAAGTGTGAGCTTTTGAGTAGCCATACAAGAATTTTTAGAGTACAAAACATGAGAAACATGGCATCCTTTGTGCTGTTTGTCAAGATGCTGATCGCTATTTTGTTTTCCAAAATTTTTGTAGTACTTAGAGCTTCGGTTTTATAGAAAAGAATTGAGGGTAATATTTGTAATACGTGCCTCAATTGCAGTGAATTGGGGATTTTCAAACTAGTGAAGATGTTACAAAATTTCTATATAGCTAGAACTGCATTAAAAACCATTTGCATGATTTTATTCAATAGGAAAGAAGATCAACAAATTAGAAAGCACAGGTTAAAGAGAACGATACAATACCATGGAGAATAAGGACTATCCCCAAAATTGCAAAAGTCAAACCTTGAGTATGGTGAATTAATGTTTTTTGGTGAAAGGCAGCGATCGCAACTGATTGGTTTTTTTAGTGAAATCTTCCTTACATGGTGAATAAGGGTTTTCTTGAAAGTTGAAGCTCACACTGAAAGGTTTAGGGTCGGTGAGTCAAGTTTCTCCTTAACCGTTTAAACTTAATGTTGTAAATATTAATGCATCTTAATCAAACGCATCTACTATAAATTTTGTAAGTTAGCGGAGTCAGATTGCTCAAGATGTAATTTGAGATTTGAAAGATTGAAACAGTAAATTTTAAATTGGACATTTATAAATCTATAAAAAAAAAAATCCTAAAAGTAGTTTTTTCTATGTTTGGTATATGCTCCCTCCGGACTTATATAAGCATCTTCTAATTATCTCATCAGAATCAAAGAAAGGTAATTAAATCATTGATATTGCCCCTTTAAAAGTTCCCGGTGCCCATGCTTAAACTAGGATTATCTCCAAAATAGCAAAATTCAAACCCTTGTTACAAGCTTGAATATGATGAATTAGTGTCGTTCTTTATGAAAGGTGACTCTCAAGCTGATTAGTTTTTGAGTCAAATCTTTTTATAGGATATTAAATTTGGTGAATTGGGGTATTTTGAAAGGTGAAGCTCATACTCAAAGGTTTAGATTTCTCAAATAGGGCGAGTCAAGTTGTTTCTCAACTGTCCAAATTTAATACTGTAAATGTTAGTACATCTTAATTAAACACAACTAGTATGCATTTTGTCAGCTAGCGAAATCTGATTATTCATGATGCAATTGCAACCTCAGACCCTACTCATAAAATTGTAAAATGGTAAAATTAAAAAAAATGTAATTAATAATTCATCTTTTCATACAAAACAATTTATAAAATGAATTACCAATTTCTTTAGGATTAATATAATTTTTTGGTTCTTGGAATTTATGTCTATTTTAGTTTTAATCCCTCAAATTTTAAATTCATGGTTTTAGTTCCTGAAATTTAGTCCGTTTTAAAATGTATGGTGATAAAATTTACTAAAAAGTCATAAATAGTGTTGAAGTCAGTGATATGGACTCATCTAATGGCACATAGTTGGATCTTTTGTGGATAACAAAAAGGTAGGAAAAAAACAAGTTCTCACAATGCAGATATCTAGTCCCTCATTTTTTCTTCCTCGATGTTTGTTTCAAGAGCTATTCCTACATTGCAGTATGTTATTCACATAAGATCCAATTAGATGTCATTTGGTGAGTCCAAATCACCACTTTTAATGTTATTGATGACGTTTTAGCAAATTTTAATACCATTACACTTTTAGAAACTAATGTTTTAAGACATTAAATTTTAAGGACTAAACCCTGAGCTTGAAATTTGAGGAACCAAAACAAAAATGTGTTCAAATTTCATAAACTAAAAATTATATTAAACTTCCCTTTATATATATATATATATATATATATATATATATATATATATATATATATATATAGAAAGTGACTTATACATAAATAGGGGTGAAAGTGTGTTAAACCCTTATCAAAGGTCTATAGCATAGCCTACTTTGAGCCTAGCGCCAAACTCAAGTTCAAGCCTCTTGCCTTGCCTAGTTAGGCCCAAGCATATTTTCATTAGGCCTAGCTTAAAAGATTACAGGCTTGACCTTGTTGGCGTTTGTTTTTTAATTTACATTGTTATGCATAATGTAAATTAATTTTATAAATTATATATAAAACTGCTAACTTAGCCTTAACCCTAAGTTTTATAACACCAAAATTCTAACACTTTCATTTATCAGTTATTCACCTTTCACTCTTTTCTCTGTGACCACTTGAGATGGTAATACTAGCTCACTCCCTCTTGCCTAATTTGCCTTGTTGACTAAAACATGATAATTGTTGTAAATTTGTTTTAGTGATACCCAAATTAAATAATAGGAATAAGGTGTAAATTTGGCTTGAAAGTTTTTATTCATAGCACTAAGCACTCAAAAGTTTTTTGGATGCAAACTTGCTGCCGAAAATTTAGAATCATAGCAATTTTGTCTCTTACCATTAAAAATTATTAGGCACAGATGGGACCCCACCCCTTCGGAAGTCAATGTCATTATTTTAACTGTTAACATTAGTTTTTTTAATGATAGGAGGCAAATTTGAACCTAAAAAACTTTCAAGTACTTGACACTTCTAAATAAAAACTTGCAGGACAAATTTACATCTTAAATCTAAATAATATTATAATCATAGTAGTAGGAGTTTGCCATCTTAGTTTTAATTGAAAAAGGAAGAGGTAAAACATGTAATGTCACTTATTGTGATTAGTTGGTTTTAGAAAAATTCATCTTCCTGATTTAATGCAGGCTTTTAAATAGACTTGAGAAGTGATTTAATGTAGGCTTTTAAATAGACTTGAGAAGTTATAATGTAACTGGAAGTCTATATATTTTAGTCAATTTAATTAAGGTCCTACGTTTTAAATAGGGTTTTAAGTTTCTGTAATAGGCTCAGGCCTATTTGGTGTTTAGAGGATAAAACAGGGGAAGCATGATAACTATTGTGCTGCTTATCAAGATGTTAATCACTATTTTGTTTTGCGAAGTATTTAGAGTACTTAAGGCTTCGGAGGCATGTCATATTTCCTCCAGCCACTCAAATTGATGCAGATATATGTGCAAAATTTGTGACTTTCATACTCCCTTTTCTAACGTGAGAACCAGATAAACGGCTTGTAGAGGTTCAATATATTAATTTAGTTAGTTATGTGTATTGGTTTTCATAAAACACTACCTTTAATTATTGGCTAAATCATATAAAAATTCTCTAAACTTCATGTCATATATAAATAACCTCATTAACCTTTAAAATTTTACAATAAGCCCTCCTAAACTTTCAAGTCTATGCACGACCCCAAACTATTAACTTTATACTCTCTTAAATTTTATTTTTGTATGCACATAATTCCATCACATTTTAAATTATATACAATTATACATACAAGCTCCTTAAACTTTAAACCATTGTTATTTAATTAACAAAACTCATAGAGCGGAGTTTTTTAATTTTGGGAGGTCTATGGAGGTTTTTGTATTGTGGGAGGTCTATTGTAAGGTTTCAGAAGTTTAGAAAGGTTACATATATAAAGTTCGGAGGCTTTGTATAATTTAGTTTTAAAATCATCTTCTTGGACCTACTCCTCAATCGAAAGCCCTAGGACTGGTAACGCCATCCGAGTTCAATCGATACGGGTCAAAAAGGCCCGCTACCCGTCACATTTATTTACTTTTGTTTTTGCATTTTTTTCTTATGCAATATACTATTTTTTTTTAATAAGGTTAATATAATTTTTTGTCTTTAAAATTTGGGCTTGTTTTTCCTTCAAATTTCAAACTTATAATTTTAGTCCTGAGAAATGTTACTATCTAAAAGTATGACAATGTTAAAATCTACGAAAGTATCACAGATGGCATTAAAGTGGAATCACCAAATGGCACTAAGCTAGATCTTATATAGATAATATAGAGGAAGAAGGAACAATTCTTTAAAGCACAGTTGTTTAGGCCACTTTTTTCTTTATTGTTTGTTTGAGAAATTATCCATTGCATTGTGTTTTGAGAATTGTTCTCTATATTGCGTTTTGATAACCTATTCTTTTTTTCCTATTATCCACATGAAAATCAATCAGGTGTTATCTGCTGAGTCCATATTATCATTTTAACGTCACTTATGATATTTCAACATATTTTAATACTGTTAAACCTTCAAGAACTAATATTTTAAACGAATTAAATTTTAAGGACTACAACTAGAAACAAAATGGATCCAAATTCCAGTGACAAGATTATATCAACCCAAAAAATATAATAAAATCCTTAATTTTTCTTGGAATACTTTATTAAAAACAATAAATAAGTCCTATATGCAATTTTTTAAAATTTTTTTAAATGAGATATGACATATAATAATATAATTATAATAATTAAAAAGATTAAAAATAACAAATAAATGTGGGTTGTAAGCTTGGCAGTGGGGCCGAAAGCCCTTATTCTAGGTGAGTGAGTTGGCTTTTAGCCAATATGAACATGTTATTTATAGGTTTAACACATATTATCAACTTTAGAAATTCCCATAATATGTTATTTAAATTTGAAAGCATTGGTCAAACATATAATTTTGCTTTACTTAAATTAAGTAGAATTTTCATTACATATATGTGTTACTTCTTGTCTTTAATATAAGAGTTAGTTAACTAATTTGAATAGATTAAAAAAAATTAGTTAAGTTAGTTATTTGTAATAAATAGATGTTGTCTTTTTTAAAATAATCTTACTAATTAAATGTATTGGTTAGAATTATTATTATTATTATAACGACTAGTTTGGGAAAAAAAATAGATTAATATGATAAACAAAGTGGATTGGAATTTTATATTTAGGATCAAAATAGAAGTTAAACAAGCTCTTATATTGAGAATTGGAGGTAGTAATGTATAAAGTTTTCTCCAGTTAAGATGGAAAATGCCGGGTATAAAGGGTAGCAATTTGTATGAAGTAAAACTGAAATATTATTATTATTATTACTACTACTGTTATTACTGCTATTGAGAAGATCAAGGTCTCAGTTATTTTCTGAATTTTTCAGACCTCTGGTTGTTTTCAAGCAAGGGTTTCGAACTCGTCAATACTGGTAATCGCTTCAACTGTTGCCATTTAATTTATTTTCATTGACACAATGTCCAGTATTATTAGGTAATCCTGCAGTTTAAAATATAAGAGCTAAATAATTAATACACATGTTAGAAATTAATTAAGTTTGTTATTTGCAAAAAATCTGTATTAATTTTTAAAAAATATCTTTTCTTAATCAATTACATTAAAAACTACTCATTTAGTGCAAAACTTCCTTAATACATGCAATCAATTGGAGAATTTAGCAAAAATATTATAAAATTTGAAAGATAAAGTGAATTAAGATTTTATATTTAGGATTAAAATAAAACCTTCTTTTATTAGCTCTTATATGTTTAAAACAATAGGGAGTAATTAGAACGTTGCGATTAAATTGATCGTATCAATCAAAGGGCTTTTTGGTATTTTTGCACAAAGATAGGTGGTTAAGTTATGATGTTCACTCAACGTTCCTTGAAAAATTATTGACGACTTCATTATGTTTTTCGTACCAACTTGCTCCTTTTATATTTGAACAGAGATCTTTTTGTCTCCTAAGAATAGTAGTCATTAAGTTAATGATAAAAATAGTATTGGACAAGAACAAATAAACATGATTGTAGAGGATTCCATTATCTAATTTAAAAATGCCAGATGTGTCCTTTAAGCTTGGCAAATTACAAAGTAAAATATGGCTTGCTTAATTATTAATTATGAATTGAACCTGGATCATCTTCCCAAAACGGAAAATATTTTAGACTTTTATTGTTGAGTCAAACAAATTTTTATCCTCAGCTAAATATATTCTCGTGCATTATACAAAATTTGAGAAATAGGTCATATTATTCTTCGTTACCTGTAAAGACCAAGATTTTTTGGCCAGCCTTGTAAAGACTAAGTTTACTATTAATATATACAGACCCTCAAATTAGCAATGCTAATACGTATGGTCCAAGGTGGGGGAAAAGAAGTCTATTGAACGAAAATGCATTTATTTAATTTACAACACAGTTGTAAATTTTTAAACGATAAGTTGTAAATTCTGAATAACTTAAATATAAATTATATAAAATGAGTTGTAAATCATACAAAAACCCATTTTTATGGTATAATTTGAATTTGATTCACAACTAATAATATGGAATTTATAATTCAACCTCACATCATATGCAAAAATTGAGTAGGATCTTGAGACTTGTATCATTTTACAAATGTAAGAAACTTGCGTCTTTAATTTTTAGGTGAGGGATTTGGTTGTCATTTTTCCTAGATATATTAATTCTATAGTGAAAAGAAAATTATAAAAGTTTTATTTATTATGACTTTGCATATTTATAAGATGGTAAAACTGGACCATCCATATTTATAAGATGGAAGGATGATTAGATATCAACTATTTGTAATTAATCATAAGATTATAAGATAACTCTTACATTGATTCATCTAATTATACTTTGCTCACTGTGCAGCCTGGTGGAGTGTACAGATATATGCAATTTGATAGGTGATGGTGACGATGGACCTTGAATTTTGTTTTTGTTTTTCGGTTGATAGCACCAGCTATTTAAAAATTAAATATGGTTTGTCATGCTTCAGTTTCTGTGAAAAATGTTCCTTATTTTATCTTGGGAAAATATTTTTAAAAAAAACCTCAGAAGTCAGAAATCGCATAATCCCAGAATGAGAAATTTCTACAGCCAGGTATTGTTACTTTTAGCGTAGTCAAAACTTGTTAAAATACAAAAAACAAACTTAATAGTAATTTTCAAATTCTTTTTTTATGTCATTTTTTCTTTTTATATTTTTATTGGAAAAAAACATTCCAACAACAACAACATAAAATTCTTTATAATATCCTAGTCAAACAGGAGTTTCTCTAATTTATTACATTTCCAAGATAAAAAACTTTGTTGATGCATTGAATGAAAATATTTTTATGTTCATGGAACCTGTATGACTTCTAGACTAAATGAATTTAATGTTCTAATTAACGGTGACTCATTCTTGCGTGTGACCCAGTAAGGTCACATAACGTTTGCAGTGGGTCCAAATTAAAGTGGTAAAAGATGAAAGGTCTTTCACAAGTCTCGGAATGTCATTTCTTGATATCTCAATTATTAATAAATCTTAAAGGAATGTTTAGTGGAAGGTGATTACTGGTTAGAAAGTGTTGTGTTTGTGGATGTAGTTTTAAGGCATTTGATTACCAATGACAACTTTATCTAATCTGTTCCGATATCAAGATTGGCATTTCTTTTTTGTCTTCTTTTCCATTTCCTTCCTCCCTTGTCTTGTGTTTGGTGCTTTCAAGGTCATTGTATAGCACACTTTAGCTCAGATGATCAATTTTGATAGGATTAAGGTTTGATTTTATCCCAGAAGTTCTCGCACATAAGTTGTTGAGTATTCAAAAGTTTTGTTGAACAAATATCACCTCAAAAGTATTTAAAAAAATAAGCAAAATTGCCCAAACTGTTTAAAAACTAATGTTGAATATTCAAAAATTAACATTGACCATTTATATTGTTAATGGTGACGGGTGATATTGCTCCTTTTTCAACACTTTCAAGCAATATGATCCAACAAAACTTTTAGATATCCATAGTTCCTACGCAAAAACCTCCAGAACAAAACTTTGATCCATCTTGATATACTCCAATATCAATGTTAATCCCTGCTTATATAACTCCACATATATGGATTTGGAATAATGGTCTCAAACTCTATGGAAAGAAAAAAAACAAAAGAAAAAAATTGTTGCTCAAAGCACTCATCCCAATACATACAACTTTGGCATCAATTTGTTGAAGACTTTAGGAGGTAGACATCATGAAAGTATAGCAAAATTAACTTTATTTACGCAGAAGGTTTAAAATGGTTGGTGCAGTGCATAGGAGAACCACTTCACAACATAGTAAAGCAATTGATTACACCTTCCTTAAGCATACAGTACCCATTAACATCATAAGTCTGCAGTTCTAGAATAATGACATAATTTTTTTTTTTTTTAAAAAAAAGGTACTTAACATAATAAACAAGTTTGTTGAGCCATGAGTAAATCCAGCCTTTATGATTGCAAGAGAGACTACCAAGTCCATAGAAGGGCCCTCATCCTTCCAGTTTGCCGTTGAATTGGCAGCAGAAGAACTTAGTAAAGCCTACTTGAAACAGCAGCAAATCCAGTTACAAAAGCTTGCTGCTGCTGATGTACTGGCTTTGTCCTTTTCAGGTTCAGATAAAAAACTTGAAGAATCATTCAAACCAGCTTTGTCCTTTCCAGGTTCAGAAAGAAAACTTGAAGAATCATTCAGAAATGGAGAAGTTCGTTGTATTCCATCCACACGCATTCTTGAGCTCTTATTTGAGTTCACTAATGCAGAAGCTGCACAAAATTAAATTCATAATCATGTTGGTGTTAACTCAACAAATAGAATTATAAAATTATTAGAGGTGACATCGATTGAAGTCTTTCTTACCAGAAAATGGAATGCAAATAGGCTTAAATCTTTTGCTTTTAACTGCTACAAGACCAGAAGCACTTCCAACAACAGAAGCCATGCAAGGCTGAATCTCCCAGGGAGAAACTCTCCCTGGCCTTGGAACCATTGACGGTTCCTCCCACTTGACCTAATGTAGGAAGACATCGTGTATGTTTAAAATGAAGATGATGCAAGTCATAGAAGAAACATTAGACATGTAATTGAGAACAATGTCAGACCTTCAACATCCTCCACTTGGATTCGGGCCAATATGGGGAGAAATCCCCAATACCAATAATAGTGCCGAAGAAACTGACCAAAAAAAAACCATGCAACATTAAAACACAAATACTAAATGAAACATGACACCCTTTAACCATTATCACAACTTGCAAGGATATGCCAACCTTGTCTCAAGCGAGTCCTCTCTCTGAAATCTCATCTTGAACCTCATGCCAACATGAACGTTATTGTTCACTGCCTCCAAATATTTGTTCAAACGAATCACAAACTGGCTAGCCCTGAATGATATAGTAACCAAAATGTTATGTTATATATGCTAATGATTGGCATAGCACAAATCAAGGTGTGCACAAACCTAACCTTTGTTTGTAATAAACTGTAAACATAGTGCCAGTCATGACTGCATGTGATGCAGTCGCAAGTACTGCTAGATGCATATTCTGGTTTGGCATCCCAGATGAAGGAATAGGACTCTGTTGGAAAGTTGGAACTCCATGTGTGCTGGTAATAGAGGCCATTACCATTTTCCAAATTGAGTGAATTTCATGTTTCTGTGTTTCAGGTGGGATTGGATCTGGAACTGTTGGATCAGACTGAATAAACCCGTAAAATGCACCTTTTAGTTATAAGGACATATTTAAAAAGAATAAGCAACTTAAAGTTCTATGTATGCCAATAGGCTATAGAGAAATTCTATTTAGATCCCTCATTTTCTCGTTAACCTAACATATTGAATAGACTTGAAGTAGGAAAAATAGAAGGCATAAAAAAATTCTCACTTCTGTGTCAGGAATCAGAGTGAAGCCAAAGTAAATTTCAGCAGTATTTGGTTCAACCTACAAAATAAGTAATTTCATGATAAATACGCATAATGAACAAGATATTTTATAAATAAGATGAAAGGAGAATAGCAACAAAACATCCTCAGTACCAAAGGCTGAATATTTATAACTCTGCATAGAATCTGAGAAGGAAGATTAGGATGAGCAATTCCATGGTGGCACTCCTGCTTTGTAGAAAAATTCAGCTGCAAAATTAGAAATGAAAAAATTCTTATGTAAGTGACATGGGAGAGAAAGATATCTTGGTGAAATTCGAAAGCAACTATGACTTTGAAAAATGACAACAATGATGCAGAGAGTAAAGATTACCTCTTCAATATGTCCCTGCAGAAAATAAACCACCCTTTCTCCCTCTCGGGGGATATCAACCATGAGCCTTTCACATAGGTTCCATAGTTGTTTGTTTTGATCATATCCTCTCAAAACTACCAAACACACAGATTATAATGGATAATTGTGAGTTGATATTCCCTTGTAGTGGTTGTAAGAGAGCATGAAAATGAAAGATGGTTAAAGAAGCATTATTATTTTGCATGAATATTTCAAATACTCAATGACCAATAAATGAAGAGCTAAATTTTACAAATAAAAAGGTCATTATGGATATTAAACTCTCCCATTTCAAAAGAATACCCAGCATCAGAAATTGCTAACAACCCACACATTTTCTTTCTTTACTCAACCTTCTTAGTAACCAAATAAAGCAACAATTCATATTAAGAAATCTAGTTATTGACCTGTTTCCCCATGAGAACTTGTTAGACCCCTGAGATCGCTCCCATGGTGTGCACAGAACAACATGCTAACCATTTCAAACAAGGGGAAAAAAACCCGAAGTCCAAGGGTACAACACAAAAGCCAACAACCAAAGAGTAGCTTACTCCTTCCACGTATTAGCTTGCTCACCAGCCAAAAGTTGAAACCAATCATAAAACCCTCACACTAAATTTTTTTATAAGCCTCTTACTAAAGTTTATTATTATAAAATAATCAACAACTACCAAATAGAACAATTGAAAGAATATGTGCCGCATGGAAAAACAAATAAAGAAAATTACATAATACCTGGAGTCGTCGACATGAATGATCTCGATAATTCGATTCTTAGCTGGTGTCTCAATTGCGAAGAATTAGGGTTTTCCGAACTAGTGAAGATGGCACAAAATGTTTATTTAGTTAGAACATCACATTAAAACCATTTGCATGACTTTTTTCAATAAGAAAAAGGACCAAAAAAATTTTTAAGAAAAAAAACACTTGTTAAAGAGAACTATACCAAGCACGAATAAGGATTATCTCCAAAATTGCAAAGCTCAAACCCTAGTTATGAGTTTGAATATGGTGAATCAATGCTTTTTTCATGAAAGGCGACGCTCACACTGCTTGATTTTTTTAGTGAAATCCTCCTCTCAAAATCTCGATGTGGTGAATTAGGGTTCTTCTAAGAGGTGAAACTCACACTAAAAGGTTTTTGAGTAAAACTCACCTTAAATAGAGCGAGTCAAGTTTCTTCCCAACCGCCTAAATTTAATGTTATGAATGTTAATGCATCTCAATTAAATGCACTTAATATGACCTTTATAAGTTGACGAAATCTGATTGCTGATGGCGTAATTTGAGATCTAAAACAATAAATGTTAAATGGAACATTCATGAATCTCAAAAAAAAATATCTTTCAGAATCAGATTCTTATGTTTGATGTATATACTCCATTCTTTCCGTCCTATTTACTTTTTAAAATTTAAAGGGCAAGCACTAATGACCTCAGTTATAAGCAGGATTGAATATATTTGATTTCTCCTTATAGGGAAACATTATGCTATTAGGCTACAAAGTCATTGGCCATTCTATCTCTCTCTCTCTCTCTCTCTCTCTCTATATATATATATCTTCTAACTCACACCCAAAAAAATGTAGCTAAGTCATTGATATTGTTTGAAAAGGAAGAAAAAGTTCCCAATTTATCCTTATCAAATGCATCCTCTTTAAAAGCATTCTTATAGTTATATATAACCTCACAACCTACTGAAAAATTGTGACGTAAAATTTTAAAAAAATGTAAGTAATAATCTCTCTTTTTCTGCAAAATGATTTTTGGAACGGATGATCAATTTCTTATAAATGACTAGTATAAACAAAATGAGCACGTGAAAATTTGAGAAAGCCACCAACAATTGAGATGAAGGGATTTGGTGCCCGTAAACACTATTTAGTTGAAGCTTTCTGAGTGTTTGTTTGAAATGATGATAAGATTTTTCAAAAGCAGTTTTCCAATCATAATTTACAAAGTATATGATAAGACTTGAGAATTTTGTTTTGAATTATGCAAATGAATGCTTTTGAGTTGTCTGATTGTAATCCCAAACAAGCACTGAGTCAATAAAATAGAGAAACCAATAATGCTAAATCCCAGTCAGTCAATAGCATCAAATGGTTGTCAACACCCACAAAAAAAAAAAAGACACCTTATAAAAAGGTTCCGCATCATAAGGCAAACTCGAAACATGGCCCAACTAGAGTAATAATTTTGCTAGGCCTGAAAGAGTAGTATTTTAACATCCGTTTTTAATTTTCTTAGGACTTTAGAAACTATTTATCATCTTAGGAATGAATTAAGGTTAAGAATTGCGTCTTCGAGTAAGGTTAACTAATAAATAATGTACTGCCTCCGGTCCTAATTATAGAGCCAATTGACTAATTTGAAAAGATTAAAAAAGTAAATTGAGTTAGTTATTTATTCTAAATAGGTATTATCTTTCCTAAAATATCCTTGCTAATAAAGTGTATTAACTAAAACTATCATTGTTAGAAGGGCTACTTTAGAAAAAATTTATATAAATATGAGAGACAAAATATATTAGGATCTTATATTTAAGACTAAAATAAAAGTCAAACAAAATCTTATATTAAGGACCGGAGGCAGTATTTCTTCTGGCAAACTTTGTAGTTGTTATCCATGCGAGTTTAAAAAATGAAATAAATCAGCGGCATATGATCGGAGCTCAAGACATAGCTAATTTAATGCCCCAAAAAAACAGAGATTCAGAATTAATTTAATGGCACCCCGAATGGAACCAAAGGCATGATGCATGGATTAGTAACACATGAGATGTGATGACCGTAAGGGTAAAGGGCAAAATATGCACTAGGTGCTGCATTCTAATATTTCATATCAGATCCAGGGATCTTATTCGTCAAAGAACTAAAGAGATCCACTAGGATCTTGCTCAAATAAATAAGCCCCGCCCTCAGGAACCTCCATGTGAATGGGAGCAGGATTTACTCCCCCGCCGAACCAACCCCCCCCCCCCCCAACACATGAAACAAAACAAAAACCCTTTTTTTCCCTGTTTTATCTATACATGCTCAAATTCCAACCTCACAAGATCATGGTTTTGCATTGTGATGGGGGTTAACAAAAAAAAGGCCTCCAGCTGGCCATCTCTGAAATGAAACGTCCTTGGCTGATCCAAAGTGACGTAGTTTCAGTTCAGCTTTCAAGGAGTGGTGGAGGAGGGGACTGTATCAGGGAGGAATAAATAGCGGAAACGGGAATCAAAGGAAAGTATGGCACAGTTGCGTGAACCGAGGAAGCTCTGGCGCCTCTGGGACATGCATTGCTCCACAAAGGCAGCTTGTGAAGGAGGAAGATAATGGGATATCCACACTGCCAAACTTGCATCATCCGCAAAACTTTTGGCAAAGCAGTGAAGCATTTTGGGCACTAACAATCTCCCCTTGCTGCTTACTCCCACGGCTGCACGAATGTAATCACGCTGTGCATCTTCAAGCTCTTCCCTCACGTTTTTAGCTGTATAAATCCTGACCTGCATTTACATATTACACAAACATCACACACACAGTTATACGCCCGTCTAAATGGAATTGTATATCTTTTACTGCTGTGGGATGATCCATTGAAGAGAGGTTTAGTGGCAAGACCTACATGTCAAGTGAGTCTCACCATTTTCTTTTATCTCATTTTTCAATTGATCATGCAACAACTAGGACAAATACAAGTTAAATATATTATATCCACTTAACACAAGCCTCTCATATCATGGTAGGAAAATGAGTGTCCGATGGAATAGAATTTAATCATTCAGCTAATTTTGACAGTATATCTGAATCTAATTAAGCAGTAGGATTACCGCAGGTGAAGAATACATTCCGCAGCTGAGAGCAAAAGCCACTAGAGGCTCGTGGTTACCAATTGCAAACTTCCTTTGCTCCTCTGACACTTTGAACTTTTGAACGGCAAGAAGCAATGCCTAATAACACAATTGACAGAAACTGAGTCATGGAATGATGCCGGGACTTTTTTACAACAGGGATGCCAAAATACATACTATCTGAGGCCTATGAAGTGGCGGCTTCATCTTCAGAATCACATACTCAATTGCAGCTGCACTGAAAGAATGACCCCCCACAGTATATGCAGCCTGTATATAAACCAGACGAAAGAGAGGTGGTTAAAACTTTACGCTATAATGACTTTTGACCCATGGTATAGCTTGAGCCTTGAGATGCTACCAATTATGCTAGGGCAAAGTGATGCATATTATTTACAAATGTATGATATGCATAGAAAAATATGCAGATCCCAATATATAAAAGCATGTTTAATTCATCATGGCTACAGAAATCTTAAAATTCCAGTATTTAGTGTCTCCAAACAAGTAAACTTGGCATTCGAAAGGAAATTTTCCATGAAGTATTAAACCATAGGAAATGAATGATCTGGCCTAAGTGAGGGGTTCTCAAGAAGCTTATGCGAACAAACAAATATAATTCTGATTTTCAAGTCCACATCATCAGGAGAAAATCATTCGCCATAATAGAACAACATAATTAACTGGAGTACGATTAGAACAACAAGAATACACATTACACACAATCTCTATATCATCCCTTTCCCTTGAAGAATCCAAAATTAAGAAAAACACTAGCAAGAAAAAGAGGGAAAGAATGAATGGAATAAGATAAGAAATCAAACCTTTTGCAACAAAGAAAAGAGTTTTAAGTCACTTCTTGGGACTCCATAAGCCAAATAAGCCTGCTATAATGAAGAGACATAAAAGCTATAATATATTTCTGAAAACATGCATCAAGCCGTAATATTAATTGATAAAAGATATAAGGGCACCCACATGCATGATCAATGCGTTATACAGATTGATCCAGAAGGCAAGTTTCTCACTGGAGGTCAAATGGATGGGATTTGCTTTGGCCAATTGTTCAACGAGCAATCTGTTCTCAACAACAAAATTCAAACCACATGAACTTTTCTTGAACTTCAGTTTCAACTTTTCTTTCAAATTGATACCCAAAGTAAAAAATTCAACAAGACAAGATCAGGTTTAACTTCATTTATTCAAATTTCTTAAAAATCAGGGATCAGGCAAGAAAGTACAAATTTCAAACAGAATTTAGTTTGAATTTTTCTTCCAAATTTATGCCCAAAGTTCAAAACTCAGGAAGACGAGGTCAAATTTCATAGCTATCAGCAAATCAAGCTCCATCCAAATCTTGCAAATTCAAATCTGCTTTAAACAAAAAAAAAAAAATTATGGAAGAACATGTATATCTTTTGCAAGAAGAGCCAATCTCATGCTGCCGTGCCCAATGCAAATTTCATGTGAACCTTGACCATGAAGCACAGGCACTTAAAAGAAAGAGTCATGTCCAAAATAAGCAATGGTCAGTGGAGTTGTCAACCAAGCCATAGCCAAGCAATTTCAGCCACCCACATAGAAAAAAAACAAGCTCATTTGGTTTTGCTTTTGCACCATTGAGATGATCAATTTCGCCCTTTTTCCTTTTAAAACCAGCAGGACTGATTGTGACCGTCCCTGAAATTATTGATATTTAATCTGTGTTGGGTGGTCTGTAAAGCACCAGGACCACTAAAAACAGGAGCTGACAAAGGAGGGAATGGTTGATTTCATACTTTCATCTACCATGGAAATTTCTTTGGTTTGGAACTTGGCTCTGAATACAAGGGAAATGAATCTGAACCCATAACCCTTTCACTCAACAATAACAGGGTATAGATAAAAGATCAATCAAATAACAAATAAGGAAACCTAGTAAATTCCCAAAATACCAAGGACCCAAAAAACCAAAAAAAAAAAAAAAGGAAACAAATATAAATCAGACAAAAATAATGGGATTGATCTCAATCTGCAAAAGATATTTATTAAAAAAAATGACAAAAAAATTTACCTAAACCTCCGGAGTGCCCCAGCAGCATACTCTAATTGCTTTTTTCCCACTGACATCCAAGATACTTCAATTGCTGATCCATAACTTCCAATATCAGCCCAACTCAATTTACCACGAACATGATAGGGATCACAGGCATTCCCAGAAGCCAATACATCACAATCCTTTACATCAACTAGTGGGCTCTGCACCCATGATGAGGATGTTGAGTGCTCAGATGATGACCACCTCAATGAATTAGGAAGATGTTCGCATGGTGACTGAGTTGAGTACTGACTGTCTTCTATAAATGACTTCATAGATATACCAGAATCTGAAAGAGAGATATATATGTTTTTCATACATCTGACCATTTCTTCTGATAACAAATTAGGCCAATTCCAAAGTTCCTTTGGTGGCATCCCTTTAGGAAGCTTCCTGAAATCTGCAGGCTGACAATATTTGCCATCTATCTTTGTAGATTCATTTTTTTCACAGCAAAACAAAACTGAGCGCACTGCATTCTGATGCAAAACAGAACATGTCAAGACAACCATCAGAAGCTGAAGTCAAGTTGGGCCATATTATAAAAGCTCCAATTGCTTCAACAGCACTACCTCATTTGCTTGTACATGTAGACTAATTAATTCACAAAATAAGACTCCAACTCCATCAGAGGAAAATAAGATAACTCAGAATCTAGAGGCTTGAAGGTATAAACAGAAAAAAAGCACGGGGCAAAATTGAGAAGCAAAGAAACAAAAATGTTATCAGGACAGTAATGGAACACATAAGCTGGATATATGTATGATTCAATGGAAAATGCTCCTCCACAGAGTGTACATCTAATGGAGGTCTACAAGCTACGAAAGAACAGAACCACACTGTGCATTCAAGAGGCATAGAAACTCTACTCACAATTCACTCATCTCAATTTCCATGCCTTTCTACACCCACCTCTCACGTTATATAACCTTCTCTACTCTAACTGTCAAACCATAATACCAAGAATACCCTTATCCCACCTGTTCTGCATTCCTATTCTATCTTTGGGCTTAAGGCCCCTTTCCAACATTACCCCCCCGAGATTGACCTGTCCTCAAGGTCAAGAGGAGGATGCCATAGCTGAATAAGGCGCCAATTCTGGAAGTGTTCATTGGTTATCTTGGTTCACGATGCCCCTCTCCCTCATTGGTGGGTTTTCTGAAAGAATCAATACCTGCAATTGTTTGTTCTTGCATCATGACGGTTAGTCGATTTCAGCATCAATAAGCCTCTTAGAGTTGGCTTTGCCTGAATAAGTGACTAGAATGGTGACCTTCATTGCATCGATTGTTGTAGTCAAGGCTGGCAGCTTAGTCAAGAACAAAGAAGACACAGGCGTTAGAGTGGTTTTGGACAAGTCTGATTGAGAGTGAAATCGAGTAGGATAGACTTGACTACCCGTTTCCTTGTCTTCAAACCAGACCCAATCCGACCCAATATCATGGGGCACTAGACAATGGACTAAGACCCAGTTGCGCTCCTCAATTTGAAGCACCATATCCATGTATTCCGAGAGTGTACATAGACGGAGCAAACATAGGTTGGCCTTGATCTCCCCATTGACAGGCCATTCCTGAAGGCGACGATGAGCAACTCTTCATCATAGGTTTCCAAAGTTGCCAAGAGTAATTTGAAGTGTTCAATATATTCGGCAACACTTTGATGATGTCGAAGAGCCATTAACATCTCGCATAAACTCCCAAGATGTGACAATAAAAAATAAAAAAAAGAATTAAATCATATTTAAGTTCTTTCCATTGGAACCAATTAAGCACACGTCCCTCAATACAGAGCACAACAACATCAAGCTTGTCATTTTCATGACTTTGTTGAGCTTAAAGTAGCGCTCCACCTTGAGGATCTAACCAAGAGGTTCATCACCAGGAAACAGAGGCAGATCAAGCTTTTGATAATTAGAGGCTTTAAAATTTTCTCTACCAGTCCAATTTTGATTACCTAAGGAACAATCTTTGCAGCTGAGGAGGCCGCATGTTGCTTTTCCTTCCCCATCGAACACTGACGAGCTCGAAATTCATTAACCAATTTAGTTGTCAATGACTTCGTGGTAGCCACATCGCAAATGATCGTCACAGTATCCTTAGTCAAGCATTCGACATTCTGCTCCATTTGCACCAAACGAGACTTGAGTCCATCCAATTTGCTTTCCACTTTTTTGCCGATCATTTCCAAGAAAGAAGGGCTCTGACACCTTTAATAGAACACAGAACCTATATATATATATATATATATATATATATATCGAGGTCTACAAGGTAAGAAAGAACAGAACCACACTATGCATTTGAGAGGCACAAAAACTCTCCTCCCAGTTCACTCATCACAAATTCCATACCTCTATAGCCACCTCTCACGTTATATAGCCTTCTCTACTCTAACCGTCAAACCATAATACCAAGAATACCCTTATCCCACCTGTTCTGCATTCCTAGTCTACCTTTGGGCTTAAGCCCCATTTCTATCAGACAGCTAATGTTGGCACTTTACAGCCAAATTTAATAACACAGAGCTGATAAATAAAAAAATAACAAGTATTAGTGAGATAGGTCTCAGGAATATTATTGCGTGCACATAGATAACATGAATAAAATCACTAGGATATATTTCATCATGCTTTCCTCAAAAAGAAATTAGAGTCAAAAAGAAGAAACAAAAAACAAAATTAAGGAGAATAGAATGCATAAATGGGAATTGACAATGATGATTTTAAATGCTGCCACATATTTGAAAGAAAAACTTCCAAAAATAGACCACTAGAGAGAGTACCAATGAAAGCCAAAGAGACAATCATATCCTGTCCCAAAAATTCTATGGATGGGAAAGAAACCTGAAAAGTAAAAGTGTTTATCTGCCAACAAAGATACAGAATAATAGCATAAATTGCAAGCTTCTATGAAGGGTCATGTAATTTTATTTTTCAAAAAAATGCCTATTACTCTAGGGGAAAAAAAAAGAAGGTTAATTTCATCAACAAAAAGAAGAGGTTTTGGAAATATATATCAAATGTAAGAAGAGTCATGAATAATATTTTAAACAAGAGTAATGGTGCAAATCTACCCATAAACTTATGTCCAATGTGCGCCAAACACCATATATTTTTCTTAGATGCAAATCTACCTATGCAAGTTCAACGACAATGCAAAAATGACATCAGCATTAAACAACCTAAAAGCAGTTACTTTTGGTGGTGGGGCCTATGATATTTTAGTAAAAGTACCAAAACACCCACAACTCAAACACACTCATCCACCAACTACTCGATTCATCTCTAGATACCCAAAACCATCTCAAGCCCTAGTCAAATCCATATTTAGATCTCAACACAGTCACAATCAACACCAACATAACTAAAAATTCAAACCAGAATCATCATTGAACGTTAACCAGATTTTACAAATTAAAAAAAAAATTTGTTGGGGACTTGTTACTTCATATAAGAAAAGAAGGGCCAGTTGAAAGCTGAAACCTGAAAGATAAAAAGCTTGCCCACAAATTTATTGTCATGAAATCGCATAGTAGAGGGGCACTAGTGGACAAATCATTGCTTTAATGAAGGCAAAGATAAAAGCAAATACACTCCAATTCCATCTTCTTAGCACCTTTTATTCCTCAACCCTGATCCTCAATCTCTGACCACCACACCTACTTGCTTCAGTCTCCACTTGATCCTTAAGCCACCACTCAAACCCTTCACTATTAAAGATTTAACCTTTAACAAAGATAAGCTGAACCCAAACCAAAACCAGTTGGGATTTCATATCAGCAGGATGCAACGACACATGGGATTTCAAATCATCACATAGAGTCATCACTATATTGCTAGGATTTCAGATCGTCGGGATGCAGCAACAATAACGATGATAGTAGACTATGTTCTTTGACCTCCAGCAAAAATCGAAGTGGCAATGGCTTGTCGTCTTAGATCTTGATGCCATTGTCAATATTTTGGCGTCTCAAATCTCGATTGGTGTGAGGCGTGGCTGCTTTATTGTCCTTCTTCCCTCACGCCACGCCAAAGTCTACCATCAAACTTGGGATTTGTTGGCCATGGCATATTGATCTCACTAGCTGGGGCACAAGTTCGAATAGGGAGGTTGGGAGAGAAGGGAGAGGCAATAGATTAAGGTGAATGACTTTGCTTCTTATTCAGAGTGAATCAAGAGGTTGGGAGAGAAAAGGGCATTTCTTCTAAGTTAGGGTAATTTTGGTATTTTCATAAAAATATTGTGGGCCCCACTACCAAAAGTAACGATCATTAGGTTGTTTTAATAGTGGTCCATTATTGCATTGATTTTGAACTTGCATAGGAAGATTTGCACCCAAGAAAAGTATATGGTTTTGGCATGCATTGGGTATAAGTTTATAGGTATATTTCCACCTTTACCCTTTAAAAAATAGGGATCAAGTAAAACTTACTTGATCATTAGGGGAGAATCGTGTAACTAAAATAAGTGCATTAGACTAGGAGGCAAATCAAAGATATTCATAATATGTTCATTACCAAGGACAAAGAAGAGTTTTAACAATGCTAACTAGAGAAATAGAAATACATCCCTGAATTGTTCCTTATATGTTAAGAAAACTTGATCAATGATCAACTATAGCATTACCCGGCACTTGTAGCTTAATATGTAGACTGAACATTTCAGGCAATTAAATATGGACTTCTCATACATCAAACATAAGAAACGAAGTATTAGAAAGCTAATTGCCATACCAACAACCCCGAGCTTAGTATTTAACAGATCCACTGATCATGTCATGCATCAATGAACTCATTTCAAGGCAATCCTCCTATTCATTATTGGTTATATTCTCTAATCATTACTTCTCTAACTGAATTATATTTTCTTAATCAACAGATGTATACAAAAGAGTACTGACAGTCAAATCTGCCAAGAACACAAGAAAATGAGAATAAGATCAGAATATCACCCTCAGAAACTAATTATTTCTCAATATTGCATATATAGTACTGAAGAATACTACTAGTATCTTATGTTTATATGGTGAACATGTTCTGCTTTTAAGGAAGAACTAGACTTTTTCATATCATGTCGAACATGGATGGTACCTCCATCATTGGCTCTTCTCCTTCACAAGAATGCTTGGATGACTGAGCTTTTTGCACTTGGTCAAAGCACCTTTCAGCAAGCTGAAGTCCTTCACAATCAAATTGCTTTGAAGACCTTAAAGAATATGACATCTGCAAAAACAATGAAGATTTATGGACAAAAGGAATCATTTTAGCAAGGTATTTTCTCATAACAATAAATAACTCATCACTAGTTCATTATGTAAAACTGCACTGCAAATTGGTCTCATATCATTTTTTTTTAAGATTATTTTCACTTGAAATGGAACAAAGTCAACAGAAAATGTGTTTCAGTTTTCCCCAACAAGTTAAATAGAGAATTCATTGTTAATAAAACACAATGGCATTGTGTGGTTCACATAGTCGTCCTCAATAGGATGAGGCTTCTTGTTGCATGGAAATGCATAAGAAATTGAAATACCAAAAAATATTTATAAAAAAAATCAGAAAATCAGGATTGACATTATGCTTTCTCTAAAACTAAGAAATAAGGGTTGGTTTTTCCAAACATATACTAAGTAGGTAAGTTATCGAAATAGTAACATCAATTAATTGCAGAAATTACACTTCATGGTCAGTCCAACCACTTCAGGCCACAAAAAATAAAAGATAACATTTGGTTCAATGGCTCAACAATTGGCTTTCTACAATATAATAAAACCCTACGCATGTTTGTGCATGTATGTGTTAAGAATCACTTGAACTCAAAAGCTAAACATGCTACCTTGGCAACAAACAAAAGCTTAAGTTGTCAAGTAAAGTTCATAGTTTATACTATAATCTCTCACATGGTGCATGATATCACATGTAAGAATAGTTACAGATGCGTACTAACACATGTTTTTTTAACCTAAATAAGAGAAATTAAATAGCTTAGTGTCTGACCCCAGTTCAATCATACAACTCACAAATTTTTGGGATACCAATTGAGTTGAATCATACAGCTCACATTTTTTTGGTACTGACACGGTTTAAAATGCTCAATCGGAGTTACATCTAACCCAGCTCCTTTATTATGGGCAGCAGCAATATGTTTTGAGTTTTGATACACTGAACAACAATAACAAAGAAAAAATCCATACCGGCGTACTCAAAATTTCTGACGAACAAAGAAATGTTAATTGAGAAGGTAAATGTCTCAAACGATACTCCACAAGTCTCCGTTCATTTCTTTCTTGACTGAGTTGGAAATGTAAAGATACCATCTCATTTTCAAGTTTTGAGATTGTACTTTCCAGTTGAGCAATATCTGAGAGAAGCCCTTGGACCTAAAGAAAAAATAATGAAACGCACCACAACACAAATTCATACTACAATAGAGATTAATGGGAAAAGCAAGACTTTGCATGCCTGTAATTTAATATGAATACAAATGCTTAATGGCTGGAGAATGAAGCATTCATTCGAGCTAAAGTTGTGAATATTCAGTAAAAACCTTTTTTGTCATAAATTATCATATGTATCCTTTCTTAGCTTTAAGAGTACAATTGGTTCCAAGCTTCCCAACCCTAGCCCCCCACATAGAGCGTTTCAAGAAGATGCACAGACAAAAATCCTCTTGCGCTTATCAATATTGTTTAAATTGCTGATAAGCATTGCTAGTACTCATGCACTACAAAACGTAGTTATTTTGTGCAGCATGTTTTCACCTTTCTCTTTTCACAGCAAAAGGCCATTTTACTGGAATCACATCTTATTCTTCGTAATCTTGTCTTACAGCCACACACTGAAAAGCTTGTGCTAGAATCGTTTTACAAATTTCATAATTAAGCATCTTAAACACTGGCCAGAACTTTTGACCAAAAAAAAAACTGGCCAGAAAAGTCTACCAGTTTATCAAACCCAACTCACTCCTTCAACACTCAAATTTGCCTTTTCTATCAATCTAGTGATTTAAATTTCTCCTACAAGTCACAGAATCTACATTTTTTATTTGAGGTCCGATCGAGTATCATCCTTCAAGCATAGACAAATCTCTAATCAATCAAATAAGTATGTAATGTAATCATCTTCTTCAAAAAAAAACAAGGAAACAAAAAAAAGGGATTACATCTCTAGCCACAAGCAAAAGAAATTTGAAGAGTTCTACTCAAGTCTCTTGAACCTCAAGCCTGATTTGAAAACATGCATACAACAATAGAGCATACCAAAATAGAAGGCAGCATAACCAACAAAATATTAATTTAAATCTAAGGGGAAAAACGGACATCTACAACAATATCAAATGTCACTATTTATGTTAATAAATGTCTCTCTGACAGGATCGGAAAAAAGGCAACGACAAGGCGAAACGTCAACATGAAATTAAGTTACCAAAGACATTAAAAATAATAATAGTAATAATGATAATAATAAGTTTCTACTTTTAGCCTTCATCCTCTTCAAAAGCAAAATATTTTGGATTGCTGATAGTTTATAAGATGATAATCTAGCTATTCCTATGGGAAGTCCAAGAACCTACATAAGTTTTTTCCCTTGTGGGAAAAGAGCAAATAGAACTTTAAAGTGCATTAGTATCACATCCCATTAAATCAGGACATATGACACCATATTTTGGGGGTAAAAAAGGACATACATGATGAGGGAGATTTGCTGGACCAGAAAATCTGATGACATTTCTCTCGAGTACATTTTCAAGGAATGCATGAAGTTCCACCTCTTCTAGTAGCTGGTTTTCTAATTGTTGCACCTGTAGAGATGTCAAATTCTAAATTAGGGGTTAACAACTATAAGATAGCTAAGATATTTGGCTGTATAAACCTATATGTGTTATTAAAAGCATAAAATGCCTACTGACAGCCACCAAATTAGTCATATGACGACCAAAACTATAAAAATTGTGATTCATCAAAATCAAATAGGAAATTCTCCATACCATACCAAGGGAAATGTGATGCCTATGTGCGTGAGGCATGCCTCCCTCTACGTGTGTTCGTGTGAGTGAGAGAGAGAGAGAGAGATCATGGGAAGTTGAAAGTAATTTCAATCAGTAACAAGGGAGGCCAATATCATCTTGCAAGGTCCATGAAAAATCATCCAGTTCCTTTACCATTTTTTTCCCACAAGAAACAAGTAACACGCTCAAGATGAGTCAGCACAAAGAAAACTCACATCCTGTTCAAGTTGAAATCTGCTGAGAGCAGCACTGTTTCCTTGTTCATGTGACAAATTTCTTTCTGTCTCTTCCGTAACACTTCTCACCTTAAAGATTACATTTAAAACAACTCATAAGAATCATCACTATATTACCGTTGGGGAAAAAAAATCAGTCACAGCAATAAAATATGGAGAATCTTTGATTAACTTTGAATTGAAGCCAATGAGCAGGAAAAAAAATAGTGAATATATCAATCAACAAAAAGGCAAGTATTTGGTGCCAAAATTTGTTCCAGCTATTATTCTATAGGTTCTTACTATGAAATCATTGTAAGGAAGCCCCGCTATCCAACTTACCCTTATGGATATGTCACCACAATGAAGCTCACTCAGAACATCAGCCTGAAATTCTGAATCACAATAACTTGCGCCAAGACGTGAATATTCAGATGAAGAATCGCTTCTGTGAAAATAAAATTATATGTGAGTATTGGTTAAAAGGAAGATAGTTCAGAGCACACGTATAGGCAACGCTCCCCTCCCCTTACCGTCTCAGCGCAGACGGCATAACCAATGAGTCACACATCCTGCGATTACTGTATTTGTCATTCAATAGTGCACAACCTCTCCACAAACCTCGTCAAATTGTTGTCAAGTTCCCAAAGTAAGCCCATGCGCAATAAGTAATTATAGATTTTGCATATTCGTTTCAGGCATCATAGTTGCAGTGAAGCCTGTATTTTGCACTCGGAAGTTCTATTAAAAGGTTTGTCTTCAATGATCTCAAGATAGAGAATGTAAAATAGGTGAAGAACTGTAACACCTGTGACCAAGTAGTAAGAACAAACTCATGAATGCACAGCTCCCTGTCATTTTCAATACAAACACCCACGTATTATCAAGACGATAGTGCGCCTTGTCAAACTTTCCTTTCAAATTAATTTCCGTCCAGAAAACTTTGAAAGGAAAAAGGGGGCAAAAAAATTAAAGGAGTAGAAGAAGAGGTTAAGGGGAAAGTTAACTCTTCATGAAATTTAGAGTTAAGAAAAAGCAATGAATTTTTGTCGCAAGTCCAGTCATCGATAAAGCACTCGGTAATTAAAGATAAAAAAGGCAAGAAAAAGCGGGGCACCTGTAGCTCCCGACCCCATCCCCTAAAGAAAGTAAAAAGTTTCCAATACGAATAAGCCACCGACAATTTCCCATCTTTTCAAGGTCAGAAGAGTTTTTGGCGCATGAACCTGAGTACACACGAACCTCACGTCATAACTGAAAAAGCAATGGGTCTCCGTCTATTGTAAAAAGTGAGGTTATGAACAGTATTAAACAAAATACTTCTAGACTCAAGCGCGTCGCCAAGTTTAGATCAATAACAAAATGCATCAAGCGTCCCCGAGTCTAGTTCAATGCATTTGCTTGCTTTTAATCGGTTTAAAGAAGTGAAAAGCCATTTTTCGAGAGGACTCTTGTCCGACCAAGAGGGGCAAAACAAGGGGTGAAGAGGTCCGTAGAAATGTAAGAGAAGAAATAACAAACCGTTAATCAGCGCTTGGACTGTAGGTTCAGTACAAAGAACTCAATACAGAGCTCTAGCTGATTCAGGCGCTCGTGTGACGGTGTGAGTCAAATCTTGAACTTCGCGTTGAAGGCTTCAACTTGGCGTCGGATGCTTTCTGCAATGCTTCAGGTGGATAGTGAAAGCAGAAGCCAGAAGTGTTGGAAGACAACAAAGAAGCAGTTAAGCGCAATAGCGAGAGTTAAGTGAGATTTCAATTTTCAAGCAGCGAATTGCAGGAAGGACAGGAGGGAAGAATGTAATGAATTGAATATCATATTCCGAGAAAATCCCAGAAAAATAAATTACTTATTTAAATTTCATTACTCTCAAATCAGTCTTGTAAATTGTAATAAAATAAAATTGTGCAATCTTTCTAAAGGAAAATAACACTAAGGTCCCATAAAATACAAAAGGAAAATTATATTGGAGGTACTTATACTTTTTTTAATTTTCAATTTGGTACCTATGTGTTTTTTGTTCTTAACTAAATCTTTAATTTTGTTCTATTAACATCATTAATCCTTATGTAGAGACTAAAAATATCAATAGAACAAAGTTATAAGAGCTAATGTTGTTAAAAAGATAAAATTAAATGTTTAATTAAAAGGAAAAAAACACATAGGTACCAAATTAAAAATTGAGAGAAAGTATAGGTACCTTCAATATGGTTTTCCCAATACAAAATGCTGCAAAAAGTCCCAAAAAATTTGGTAATAAATGTGAAGTCTCAAAAGAACTTAAGTGCTATTTAGTAAAGTGTAAAAAGACTTCTTTGCCCCTAGTGAGATGCACCCAAAGTAAATGAAAGTTGCTCTGTTTTCCGTCGTCACTCTATACATAGAAAGCAAAAGGAAAAAAAACATAAACTTCATTATGTTTCGTCCCCATTCCCATTTTAAAATCTCATCCACTCCACCCATATCAATTATTAGCAAAAATCCCTTATGTTTTTGGTTTTGTGTGTGCTTGGTCATTTAAGTTGGAGTTTTATTATAGGTAGGTAGGGTGATGATAAGTGTTCTGTTTTTACGTATATTATGGGGAGTTGAAGATGGGCTTGCTTTGTCTGGGCATGATTCAATCAGAATTGATGAAGAAGATGAAGGCTGGCGTGGCCAAAAACCCTTATTGCGAAACAGGAAAATATATTGTCAATATGAGTCGTGATAATTGTTAATATAGCTGCTTGACTTGTGCTGTGCAAATTTACATTAAATGGTATTGTTAAATTTTTGATACAAAGACCATGACTTTCTATGCTTTTGTTTGTTAGGAGATATTACAAAAGAAGGAAGAAGATGCAATGAAAAAGGTTGGGTAGAAGAATTTTTTTGTAAATAGAAATAATATTTTTTGTAAATGTCACAATACACAAACAATTAGATTAATATTAGATATATGCAATTGTATTTTTTAATGGGTTGTGAAATTAGTGTAATTACATGTGTATGAAATTGTAAATAAAAGTTAGCTATATATTACATTATGATGTATAATCAGTTGTCATTATCGGCACCCTTCATTATCAATGCACCTTTATCACTTATCACTTGCTGCACTATCAGTTGTCAATTTACGTACTAATATAAATTGAAAAAAATGTGATTTTATGTTACATGATGCTATACAAAGTCATACAATATCACCAATTTCTCAAAACTAATTCACTTTTTATAATAATATAGAGTCATTATTAAAAGTCAATCATCACTAATATAAAATTATCAAATCACTTGTCATCAACGATACCTTACTTGTTAATGGTGACATTGCGACTTGTCAATAACATCATTGAGAATCTGTTTAAGTTTTGAAAACATACCGTTTAATTAACATAAATTTCAGTAATACATTCTGATGATAACATGATATAAAACGATATAATAATTCTATTTTTAAATAAAATACAATAGAATTGCAAATTTAAATCAATGCTTCTTGCATCAATTGTTAATGTCTACATATAACTTGGTAATTTTCCTACTGATATATGTGATTTTGAGAATTGGGTTGCTTTGTTTTTTTTTTTTTTAAAAAACAATATAACCCCGATAGAATATGAACGCCAAAAGAATTATATAAAAAAATTCAATATGTAAAGATAAAGTAGTCCTTCTTATAAACCACAACAAACAAAGTAACTTATGCCAGCCAAAAGAAAAAACTCATGTATCAGTATGGACGTTATATAATTTGAACTCACATTTTTTCAAACTTATATCAGCAAGTAAATTAACAAGTGATAGTGTAACTATTGACAAGTCACATTGAAACCAGTAATAAGTGAATATGTTGTTCATGACAAGTGATTTCATAACTTCATATTAATGATGATTGACTTTTAATAACAATTTTATATCACATTATAACCAAAATATATTAGTTTAGATGAATTGACGATATTATATGATGTCGTATGATATTATGTAACTTGAAATCACATTTTTTTAAATTTATATCAACACGTAAATTGACAACTGATAGTGCAATTAGTAACAAGTGATGAAGGATATATTAAAAATGCAGGGTGCAGATAATGACAACTGATTATGCATCAAAATATAATATATAGCCAACTTTTATTTACAACTTCATACACATGTAATTATACTGATTTCACAACACATTAAAAAAATACAATGGCATGTATTTAATATCAAACTAATTATTTGTGTGTATTGTGACATTTACAAAAAAAAAAAAGTCACTTCTATTTGCAAAAAAATCATTTTGCCATCATTTGTCTTGTCCAGGTTCAAAGTGGCCTTTTTTTTAACCTTTTTTTTTTCTTTTGCCTTATGTGGCTACCCATCCTTCTTCATTGCCTCTTTTTCTTCTTTTTGTATCCTCTACCAACGAGTCAAAGGCATAGAAGGTTATGGCCTTTGTGTCAAAAATTTAACAATATCATTTGACGTAAATCTACACAACATAGGTATCATTAACAAGTCAATGAGCTATATTGACAATTATCGCGACTCATATTGACAACATATTTTCTTGTTTCGCAATAGGGTTTATAGCCACACCAACCTTCATCTTCCTTATCAATTCCCACCGAACTATGCCCAAACAAAGTAAGTGCACCTTCAACCCTCCACAATATACCTAAAAATAGAACATCCAACATCACCTTACCCACCTATAATAAAACCCCAACTTAAATAACCAAGCATACATCAAACCAAAAACATAAGTGATTTTTGCCAATGGTTGATATGGGCGGAGTGGATGAGATTTTCATATGGGAATGGGGAAGAAAAATAATGAAGTTTAGGTTTTTTCTTTTTTGCTTTCTGTGTAAAGTGTGGCGATTTTCAGACTGAAGAACAAAGTAATTTTCAGTTACCTTGGATGCATCTCAACTGGGATAGAGAAGTCTTTTTACACTTTACTAAATTGCACTCAAGTCCCTTTAGGATTTCAGATTCATTACCAATTTTTTTTTGATCTTTTTATAGTATTTTGTGTTCCATAGGATCTCAGTGTCATTTTTCCTATTTTTAAACGAGATATACTCTTTTAGTTTGTTATTTTCATTATGTCAAGATTTTTAATTATGGAAAACTTAATATAATAAATATAAAAAATTTTATTTAAATTTTTTTTATAATATTACTCTTTTACTTAAAAATGGGCTCTTTTCTAAAATGCTACCTCATCACTCTTTGCAGGCGTGCAGCATCTTTGGCCATGTTTGGATTGGCGTTTCAAATGGTAAAAGCATATAGGAAAACGTGAAACTGATTTTTATGGCTTATTTATCTAGAAATGATTGTTTGGATCTCCTTTTAAACTAACCAACTTCTGCCCAAAAGATTCAGCCAGCCCATCGCTCTGAAAACCAACTTTTGAGAGTTTGAAAATGCATTAAACCATTAGTGTGGCATTAAATGAGCATAAAAATTACACCAACCCAGGTTTACGCTCATTTCCCCTCTGCCTCATCTCTCATCTCCTTCTTCATTCTTAGTCGTCGCTCCCTCCCTCAGAAGTCAGAACTCAGCTGCTCATCCCTCCCTCACTATCGCCGGTTGCTCTCCCTCCCTCCCTCTCTCCGGCCGTTCTGCTTCCATGACTGTTGTCGGCTCTTCTCCCTCTGTCAATCTCTCCTTTTTCCCTCACACAGAGGAGCCTTCTTCCCCTGACGAGCCTTCTTCCCCTGCTCTTGTCCCTGACGCAATCACGCCCAATCTCGCCATCTGTCACGTGGTCCATTGGTTGTTTGATCGAGTTTTGATAAAGCCCAATTTTTATACATTTTATCCCACATTAAATTAGGATTCAAATGATAATTTTGAGCTTAAATGGAATTTTATGTATTATTGAATTAATTGGTTGATTTTTGGATTTTGCATAAAAATGGAGATTTTGGATTAAAAATATAAATATTTTGTGAATTCCTATTTTTGACTTGAAATTAATTTTTTTTCTATTTCTTTGGAAACAAGTCTCATATTTTTAGAAAGATTATTTTTAGAAAGTTTTGCACTTTCTTGCCTAATTTTTGTGTAGATTTGATATTTAATTTTTGATTATATTTGGATATAATCTATATTAATGGATGCACTTAAATTCTTGTAGGTCAAGAAAGGGGCACACAGGAAATCTAATTGTGCAAGATTGTTTCTTGGAATTTAAGTACAATCCAATAGCTAATATCAAGTGGGTCAATTAATTACTAATGAGCTTGAATTTTGGATCCAAAAAAATTCCTTTTCTCCTATTAAAATAATCCCTCCAGCATGCGCCTAGCATCACTTTTCCTTCTCCATTCACACCCACAAGCATCATCCATCGTCAATCACTTCCTATATCCCACATTCACCATATACCATCTAGTCACCATCATCACTCCACGTATAAAACAAAAGCCGCACGCCCTCTCTCATATATTCATTGATTCCATTCCATATTCACCCACCAATTTCAATCAATTCCTCTCCTTTCTCACTACACGCACAGCTTTTCATCTACACCTCATCATTCATGGCCGTGGCATCTAACAACTTTGGAGGAAGAGACATTTTGATGGAGGCTTAAGCTTGTTAGGGAGGCAACTTGAGAGGAGCATGGAGGAGACTAGAGCCTTGAACTAGCACCTAAAGACCATAAGGGAGTAATGTTCCATTTATCTTTTTAATTCAAGGACTTGAGATTATTTAGTTTTAAATAATTTTAAGTTGTAATTTTGTGAGACAATTTAGTTCTAGATTGTCATCTTTATGCTTGGATTGGATTAATATTTGGATTTTATGTGTATTGAGACACTTGTTGGAATTTATGTTTAGAACCTTTGCATTGTTAATTGAATTGTAAAATTTGGGTTCTTTTGCCTCTTAATTGTTTAATTAAGTTGGTTAATTGTCTAATTGTTTAATTGGATAATTTCAAACATAATTTCCAAAATTAATTGAGTTATTTTTCATTGGTTTTAATAAGTTTAATCAACTAACCTTATACTGTTATGAGTTCTCTAATAGTTTAAGGGTTTTTGAAATTGAGGGTTCCTTTTGTTTCAAGTAGGTAATTAAGTTTATTAATTCCGCTCTTTTATCACCTCCTTTGGTCTAATTAACTGATTAAGGTTATGAAGGTTAAATCCATGCGAATCCTAAGTTGTCCCCTCTACCGTACCGAAAAGAACTTCTCAATTTTCACTTGTTAATTTTCTTTGCTCTTTAGTCAATTTTCTTTATTTATCATTTTAATTTTCTTTCTTAAAAAAAACCCCCCAAAAATTGCATTGCATTTGTTTAATTTAATTTAATTTTCATATAGATTTTAGGACATTTGCATTTTCCATTTAGAATTAGAATTTTGCATTTTAGTTTAGGTCCAATTTATTGCATTTTTTTATCACCTGAATTTTTATCTAAAAAAACCTATAAATTGCTCCTTGGAAGTAATGACCTAGGTCGATCCTAAACTACAAATTAATTGGGACCTAATTTAATTGAGTGTTTTAACGACGAAAGCATCATCAAGCTCGCACTACCGAATATGAAAAATGAAGATGGAGAAGAGAACAAGCCCTATTTTCGTTTTTCTTTGAGAGTACTACTTATTAAATATGCCAGATAAGATTTTTTTTAAATCAAATTTGGGCTGAGTCATCATTTTCATGGTCAACTATTTTTATTTTATAATTTCATAAATAAATTATTTATATTTATAATTTCACAAATAAACTAATTTTATTTTATCATAACAATTTTAGATTTTTTTTAACAATTACCACATTAAAAACATCAAATATCAAATATTACTAAACAATAAACTTCATACATTTTTCAGTTATTTTACAACTAAACTCACTTTTCTTTTAATCATCCAAATAATTTTTACCTTTTTTAACTGACTTTTTATAAGCATCTATCCAAACATAAATCACATTATACTAACTGACTTTTACTCTAATTTCAGTTACAATAATCAGTTAAAATAGAAGTTAGTTTTACTCAAACGCCAATCCAAACATGCCTTTATCGCCTGCCAATAACTTTGAGATCCGACAGCGGCGGCGACTATGATTTCTTTAGGCAAAGTTGACTTGTGATAAATATCTCAGGAATTGCAGTAAGTGGCTGACAGTACTATAATCACCCAACTATAAACTTTGTTAAAATGTATTGTGGTTTGCTAATTAAATATAGGAAACAATGAATGAAGTATAGCAAATACTCCCTTCATTTTTTTGTAATATTTCAAAATTTGAATTGATTTAAAAAAGACAGAAAGAAATTATTAATAAAAATGTAAAGTGGATATTTACTATACACTTCATCCTTTATTCGTTATTTATGCTACCTCTTATCTTTATCATACAACTCATCCAAGGAGTATAAAGTATTTGGGAAATTTGATTTAAAAAAAACCTGTTTTAAAAATTGTATTAGCTAAAATGATCTAAATTTGAGTATATACAACTTTTCTTTAACTGTGTATAACATATTTTCAGTTATATGCAAGAGTCATCAAAATAAAAATCATTTAAACATAGTTAAAGATATATTGCATGCAACTAAAGAAAAATTACACCCACTCAAATTCAATTGCTTTTAAGCAACATCATTTTCAAATAGGTTTTTTTTAAAACTAATTTTTTTAAGTATTTGGCCATGTTTATAAGACTCTTTGATTGTTCAGTGAGCATTAAATATTTTTCCTATATATGTTCATATTTAATAAGGTTAGTGAGAATGTAGAAATTAACAAAATTAATATTATTATTGATTCTTATAGTTTCATTGAATTTTGGTTAAAATCCATGAGGTTTCAAATTATTGGTTTTGGTTCATATAGTTTCATAAGAGTTTTGGTGAGCTTAAATATAGGAAGCAAAACCAGATCTTGTTAATAGCAGTTTCACCTAAGAGGAGGATGAATTGGGTGATAAAAAATTCACTTTTAGAAATGAATTCAAATGAGTTCAAAGAAAAAAGTTAGAAGTATATCATTGAAGGATATTGAAGATAAATAAGAGTACAACATATTTATACTGGTTTGGTCAACTATTTAACTTATATTCAATTCTTAGAGCGCTTCTCAATTTCCATTAAGCTTTCAAGATTCAACGGACTCTTACTACTTTAATACAGTAATTAAATTCACTTAATCACCCTCTCTTACTTCTCATATGCACCCTGTTCAAGATTTACATAATCTTGAATATCTCAAAATTTAGGGAAGCATTAATGAATCTCTCTCTAAGAGTAATCAATGATCACTAAAGCTCAGAAATGTACTTTAGAAACCAAAGCAATAAATCCAAAAGTTAATGCGATAGAGTGGTAGCTTAAGTTTGTTAATTGCTCCATTGAATGCTTGTCTTATTTATAGTTGATCTTCAATAAGTATCTGTTAGACTCTCGAGTTTTGTTTCTGTTGGAAATGGAACTGGATAGGTTGGCAGCTTGTATCCGTTGAATTGCATTTGATGTTTCTAACAAAAAATTGCTAACCAACGTCATTTTTCTGTTGAATCTAACCAATGTCATATTTTCTGAGTCCTTGAACCTACGATAATCTTGCTTTATTGATGTTGTTAGTGCTTCATAAACTCATGAACATACTCATGAACATTGAAAAACAATAACATCTTGAGATATATGTAGAGTTACTTTGATATTAGACAAAAAATCAGAATTTGTTATTTAAGAAATTGATAAGCTTACTCGAGCAGCTTATTGAGTAAGAAGGCAAAGGGACAGATAATACTTGAGTGTCTTGTTGAGCAGATATTTTCTCGAATATAAACTGGAAAAGATACTGAAGAAAGCTTAAAGAAATTAATTTTGTAAAGTTCATACCCGAGCCTATACTTGTGAAAATAGATCAATTATAACATCTTTGCTCAAGTGCCTTTATCTAGTGAAATACTTGAGAAAGTTATCGAAAAAGAGTAGAATATCTTTGAGAAAGTAATCGAGTAGAGAGTTTGAAATATGAAATCAGAAGGGCAAGACTTAGTTGATAATAGTTAGATAATCAATAATGTAGTAGAGTAAAAGTAATTAAAAAAAAAGCTTAAAGAAATACTTATTTGTTCCTATTTATAAATCACGTATAGAGAAAAAGTTTGTTTCTAAATATAAGTCATTTGTGTGGTAATTAATGAGTTTTTTTTTTTTTTTTAAATTTTACTTCTATTGATTTCAATGGGCGAGAGAAAAATATAAAACATATTTTTTTAATATCTTTTCTTTAACAAGGGTAAAAGATGAAAAAAAAATATCAATTTAATTTATTTCTTGATTTGCAGACTTAGGGTATAAGCGACTTAAACATAGAAACAGAGTGATGCTTCAGCTTAAATTAGGCACGCAAACACATAGTCGAGAAATCCTCAACTCAAATACTTAGTTGATTTGTAAAAATAGAAATTTTGTTGTAAAATTACTTTTTACTCATTTGAATTAAATTTTAGAAAAAATTGGAAAATGGTCCCTCATTAAAAATTTAATTGGTAACAATGATTTAAATCAGAATATTAGTATTTTGTATGTATAAAATTTCCAAAGTACCAATACTTAGTATGCATAAAAATTTATCTAGTTCTTCTCACCAATTAAATTTCTAAGAGGAACTTTTTCTCAATTTTCCTTAATTTTATTATTTATTATTTTTTTCTTTTTTGAATATTTTAATAAACACCAAATTATTGGATCTTTTGAAGTAATTTTATTTTTTCATCAAGGCAAGATAGAACCCACTACAAGACACTTTTTTTTTTTCGCACGGT
Organism: Neltuma alba; assembly: GCF_004799145.2. NCBI lineage: Eukaryota > Viridiplantae > Streptophyta > Magnoliopsida > Fabales > Fabaceae > Neltuma > Neltuma alba. The sequence continues at coordinate 33,172 of NW_021636411.1, read as the reverse complement.
TATTTTTTTTTCCTCCACTCAACGTGAAGAAATTAAAAAGAAACTCCATATTGGCTATTTTTGCCCTAAAAACAAATTGATCCAAAGCTCATTCAAACACAAGTAACGCTGACATCATATTTTCAACTTGTCACCGCACATTTTGGGATAAAAAAGCGGATCAACATGTACTTAGTCTCTTTAAAAAAACAACACACTTTTTTTTTTCTCAAACAACTAACTTAACTAATTATTTTAATTTATATAGTTAGTTATATAACACATACACTTATATGAAGGACAAAATACACTCAAATAAATGTTGTATTTTCCAAAGAATTTTTCAAATATCCAGAATGAGTTGAAATTTAACTTGAAATAAATAGTAGTATAATACAAAGATTAAAATTTTTTTGGTCAATTTTTGCTGAGGATAACAAGTTTTTTCCCCTACAGAAGGACTATTCAACTGTAAACATTAAATAATATTTCTATTGCCTTGCAAAATTATCACTTTGTACGTATATTGACATAATTGATAATCAATATTTTGAAATAAAATTTAAGATAAATAATTATGGGATTTAGTTTAATCTATTTATTTATCCAATAGTGATAAGAGAAATAATAACTATGATATTTAGTTTAGAAAAAATCCTAAAGAAATGATTGTTAAATTTTAAAATTCTAAATCAGTATTAATTATTATACTTGTAAAGAAAATGACTATACTCAAAAAATAATAATAATACATTTTTGTATTTATTTCTAGTTTAAAATTTTAAAATTTAACGGTCTTTTTTTTTTTTTGAGATTTTCTCTTTAGTTTAACCTATTTATTCACCTAAAAGTGATAATACTTATCTATTTTATTTGATCTGATACTTATATTTAAATATGTTAATCGGATTATGAATTATTCCCTCTGTTTCTTATTATAAGAGACAAATAACCAAATTACGTTGATAAAAAAAACAGTTAAAATTAGTTGAGGACAATTAATGTATAAAAAGTATAATATTTTTTTCCAACAATGCTCCCATTAATAAAGAGAGAGAGTATGAGAGAGAACAATTAAATTATTAAAAGAAAGAGAAGTGGGAGGGAGAGAGAGTATGAGTTGGAGACAAAATAAATAGGGATAAAATAGGAAATCAATACAAAAGAATAGAGACAACTTTTAAGTGTCTTTTATATATAGGAATATACCATAAGCATCAAATATCTCTTATAATAAAGAATGGAGTGAGTATGTTTTAATCAATATCATAGTCATACGCCATGGAAGGTTTGTAATTTTCTTTGATTTTAAAAATTAAGTTTAATTAAAGCTCATGGGCCGTAATTTTCATTTTTTTTGTTTCATTTAATAACAGCATCATTACAATCTGCCAACGAAATAACCAAATCCAATAACATAATGAAACTAAAATCGAAACAAGAAATGAGGAACTCGATGAATAGATAGGTATATACTCTATGAGTCTATGCATCTGTTTTTTCGCGGAGATCCTTGCGCGGGTTGAAGATCTTTACTCTTCAGATTCATGGCGGCAACCCAACCACAGGGTCCGGATCGTACAACCGGTACGTAGACGAGGCTGTTCTTTCGTTGATGTTAAATAGTTTTCATCAAATTTTGATCTTGACCTTCCTCAAGCTCCTTTATATTTATTTTGTTTACGTTATTTCTGCATGAAGTCAATGAATCTGCCTAAAGTGAACTCCTTGCACGAGATTACGTCAGGAAAGCTGTATAATTGTTCAAGAATTGAATAAAGTTTTCTTGTTCTAGTTCTTTGTTCCTAATTACATGTAATTGGAAAGGATATACGCAAAGCTTTGTTATGAGTATCTAAAAAGTTTAAGATTGGTGGGATTTGTTTTTGGGCATAGACTACGTTAGCTGGACCTTCGTTTAGGCTGTGCCATCGATGTCTGGTTTTCAGATCTGGCCTCTGGGTAATTTGCTTGATTAGAAACTTTATTTTTTTTGAATCCATTATAATTCTTACATATCACTGTGTGTGTTCTGATTTACTTATGTAGGATAGCTAGTGTTGAGCTGTCTGAATGCTCATTTGTTCCACGTCTCACAAAACACAATATAATTCGGCATCCGTTGAGTAGTCATTGAGAAATCTGGGAACGGCAGGACATATGTTGGTTCGATTCTGGCAATTAGTGCTACTGTACAAGTTGTATAGTTTATTTTAGGTGTTTTCTGCTTAACATTGATTAGACACTTAATCTTAAGTACTGAAAAGGGAGAAGGTATACTTACAAATGTATAATTAAATCTATGGCGAAACTATCTTAGTTTCAGTAAATCATCATCCTGTTGCCAATGCTCCTATTTAGGTTATCAATTTGTGAAATTTATATCTTTCCAATATCATTGTGTCTAAAATTACGTCAACTAAAAATTTTAACCTGTTTAGTGAACGCCAATCAATAATATAATTATAATTGGAAGAGTGCTTTTCTTTGGGTGGTGATGTGGCCAAATAGGCCTTTGTTCACTGTTGTTTGCTTGTGCATCATCGTTCCCTTTTTCCTGTCTTTATCGGCATGGCATAGAGATTAGGGAGGAGTATTAAGGATTTTCTTTGGTATCCTGCTGGAGGTCTGAATAAAGTTCATTTTGTGGAATGGGACCATTTTTTGGTAGACCAGGAGGATTGTATCCAGGAAATTTGGTGGATAAGAACCCTGCTTCAGCAGGCATGGCCATGGTGTTTTACTCAAGAGATTTCTTGATTGGCATCAGGTGATTTGCAGTGAGTATATTTTGAATCAGAATGGCTGGGGTGCCAACGTGTTGCTCCTAGCTACTCACAGGAGTCCATGGAAATTTGTTTCTCAGTGTTGTGATTCCTTTAGTCCTTTTGGTTTCATTAAGTTTTGGTGACGGATCTGCAGTCAAAGTTTTGGAGGATATTTGGTTGAGAGTATATGTTCTAGCTCTTAGGGAGGCTTCTTTATGCCTTTGCGGCATCTGCTCTGTGCATAAAATTTTCACCTCTTCTGTATTCTGCTCAGTTCTTTTATTTTAGCTAGATATTCTTCAGCTTCTTCAATGTCTATTCTCAAGAATTCTAAATGACAGGATTTCTTAAGATTTACAACCCTTGCACCTTCTTTTAGATACCATCATTTTTTCGTCCAATGTGGATATAATTCAGACTCCTGCTTCCTCTTGTCGCTATTTATGCAAATCATTCTCTAAATTTCTAATGCACTCCCCACAGAAAAGTTTGTAAATCTTAAGGATTAAGGGTTTAAGGGCATTTGGAAATCCATCCTGCCCTCTAAGGTGAAGTTGTATTTTTTGTGCTTTCTCCTAAATAGGATTAAGGGCCTCTTTGGATAGGCTTTTTAAGAAGTCACTTTTGTGATACAATTTGTTGTTTTGTTTTGTTTTTTTTTTGAAAGCCTATTTTCATTTGGGTACAATAATTAGAGTTCTTTTCAAATTACAAAATTTGTTTGGATGCAATATATCCATATCTAGATAGTTTTCCATAAATAATCTTGGGTTTAGCATTTTTAGTGAGCTAAAATGTAGTAATTAGGTGTGATTGTGCTTAAGGATTGATTATGGGAATTAATGCATTTATTGATAAAATTAATCATATTTTTATATCCCTAAACTTTTTTTATCTTTTTGATTAGATGACACTGCATTTGGATGGGTTAGGATGTAATAAATGTGAACGTATTTTTCTGTTGTTGGAGTGCAAAAATTTATGAGTTGGGTTTTAAAGATCATCAAATTTAGGGTAAGCCTCATGATTCAGAGCACTTATAGAAGTGTTTACAAATTGTTTATCAATGAGCTCTCGCATTGTTAATGGGATTCAAACCCACTTCCTTATGTGGTATGAGTTGTATCTTTAGCAATTAATGATATATACATTATAGTGGTAAGGGGGTTTTTAGTCATTGTACCGTGAGGAAAAGGTAAGTTTGGCCTTTAGAGTTAGTTATAGAGAGAGAATATGATCCTCGGACGTGCGTATGCCAGAATATATGTGCTTGTACCTACACTGCTATGTTTTCGTGAATGAATATTCTGGTTTTCCTCTCTATGTTTATCATTAAGGTATCAGAGCCTACCACCTCCGGCCATGGCTCCGCCGGAGACGCGATCCTCATCTGACCGCCTTGGTGACGTCGAAAATCGCCTCGGCCTCCAACAGACTACACTTGATTCAGTTAACGCTCGACTGGAGCAGCAATCATCCGACATCACTGACCTTAAGCTAGCTTTGCAAGATATTTCATCGAAACTTTCCACGCTGAACACATCGACGGGAAGGCGACCAACCTCGGGTGATATGGGTTCTCAGGCAACCGGCTCTCCTCGCATTCCTGCATTTGGCTCCTTTCACGAGTTGAATGCCTCTGGTTCAGGTTCTGCTTATTCCATTTCGACTAAACAGAGTCGGGTGGAATTTCCCAAGTTCGATGGGACTGATTTCTGTGGCTGGGCATACCGGGTGCGTCAGTTTTTCGAAGTCGACGGTACTCCCACTGATCAACGCATTCGCCTACTGAGTATACATTTGGAGGGCCATGCTCTGCGATGGCACCAGACATTTATGCGCCACTGATCTCTTACTGATATATCATGGGCCGATTATTTCCATCAGATGGAGATTAAATTTGCTGATGTGCGGGAGGAACATCCCCTGATTGCTCTGAAAAAACTTCAACAGTTCTCGGATTCGGTGGCTGACTATGAGCGGAAATTCGATGAGTTACTTTCTGAGGTTGATATACCTGAACCCGTTGCTATTAATCTATTTATCGGAGGTCTCCGGTCCGACATTCAGAAATTTGTTCTGAATTTTGATCCATCCACCTTGGCGGGGGCTATGTCGACTGCTCGCCTCCAGGAGTCCACAATCACTGCCCTGCATGAACACGCCCCATCGACCGTCCGTCGCTCTGGACCTCCGATGTTTGGGTCCGGGTCAATCGGTCCAGTGGGCTCCCGTTTTCAGGTCGGTTCGGACCCGAGCAGCTCGGACAAGCCCAAAACTCTTGGGACGTCTTCCGTGACTAAACCCAACACCTCTTCTGCGTCTTCGACTCCATTCTTACCGTCTTCAACGTCATCCAAAGCCACTCGCCAATTATCCAAGAAGGAAATGGATGACCGCAGGAAAAAGGGGCTCTGCTATTGGTGTCCTGAGAAATACACCAGTAGCCACCGTTGCAAGGATTCGCACCTGTTTACCTTAGTTATTGATGAAAATGATGAGTTTTTTGAAGATGCGGTGGGCGACGCGCAGATAGATTCAGTGGGTACTATCAACGCCATTGAAGGGGATGAGAAAGCTTCTACTGTGAAGCTCTTGGGCCGGATCAAAAACCAGAGCATTGTTATCTTGGTGGACACGGGAAGTACCCATAACGTAATAGACTCCTCAATGGTTAAACGACTCCTATTAAAACCCCAAGATTGTGGTGCTGTGAGACTAACCGTGGCCGATACGAGGAAGGTAACTGTTACTAAATACTGCCCCAACCTCTCGTGGGAAATGGGTAATACTTCTTTCGCTGCTGATTTCTTAGTTATGAAAGTAGGGGGTTATGACATGATTTTAGGGACCCAATGGCTGCGGACCATCGGTCGCTTTTCGATGGATGTGGACCAAAAGATTTTTGACTTTATGTATAAAGGTCAGAAAGTTGAATTGCATGGTTTAGGATATAGGGAACCGTCGGCAACAAGGGAGTTTCACTCTCTCCATGTTTTACAGGCTGCTGCTTATGCCTATCTTATTCATGATGCCTCTCATTTACATATTCGGTTGCCAACCAACTCTCACTTATCTGAGAAACAGCAACAGGACTTGACCAACCTATTACATACCTTTGCTGATGTTTTTGAGGAGCCCACCGAGTTGCCCCCTCCCCGTCCGTTTGACCATGCCATACCCTTGCATAATGACAGGCCCATTAGTTGCAAACCGTACAGATATGGTCCTACCCAGAAGACTGAAATTGAGAGACAGATACAAGAGATGCTTCATTCTGGGGTTATTCATGAAAGCTCTAGCTCGTTCGCAGCACCAGTCGTTCTTGTTCAAAAGAAAGAGGGGACCTGGCGTTTTTGTGTGAACTATCGCAAATTGAATGAGGCCACAGTAAAAAATAAATTCCCCATACCAGTTATTGAAGAGCTACTAGATGAGTTAACAGGGGCTGTCTATTTTTCTAAATTAGATCTCAGATCCGGCTATCACCAAATAAGGATGAAAGTTGATGACATTCACAAGACTGCATTCAGGACTCATGAAGGGCTGTATGAGTTTATTGTCATGCCCTTTGGGCTTACAAATGCCCCTGCAACTTTTCAGGGACTTATGAACTTTGTTTTTAAAGCTTTCCTAAGAAAATTCATCTTGGTTTTTTTTGATGATATCTTGGTTTACAGCAGGGATTGGGTCTCTCACTTGCAACACTTGACTGACACGCTTTCTACTTTGAGACAACATCGCCTATTTGCTAAAGCTTCTAAATGTATCTTTGCAGCCACTCAAATTGATTATTTGGGTCATATCATTTCTGCTCAAGGGGTCCAGGCTGATCCCAAGAAACTCGATGCTATCTGTTCATGGCCAATACCTGCTAATCTCAAGGAATTGAGGGGTTTTTTAGGCCTCACAGGCTACTACAGACGTTTTATACGTAATTATGGAGCAATTAGTAAACCTTTATCAGATTTATTGAAGAAGGATGTTCCCTTTCAATGGTCCTGTGCAGCAAATGAGGCTTTTCTGCAGCTCAAGAGGTTGATGACTTCTCCTCCAGTTTTGGCTTTGCCAAATTTTAATGAACCTTTTATTGTTGAAACTGATGCGTCTGGCACTGGTTTGGGGGCAGTTTTGTCACAAAATGGCCATCCCGTGGCATTTGCTAGTAAAGTCCTGAACTCCACAAAGAAATCTCTTTCAACTTACGAGCGAGAGGTCCTAGCCATCCTTTTTGCCGTTAAACAGTGGCGATCATACTTGTGCAGCCGCAAGTTTACCATCAAAACAGATCATTTGCCATTGAAACACTTGTTGGAGCAGCGCGATTTGAATCAGGAGCAATTTAAATGGCTTCATAAGTTATGGGGCTTGAATTATGAAATCACCTACCGCAAAGGCAACGAGAATATGGTTGCAGATGCACTCTCCCGACGCTCAGAAGGGTCTTGCTTTGCCTTGTCCAGACCTGTTTCGCCACTCTATGAGCGTGTCAGGGATTCTTGGCTAGCTGATGATCAGTTACAGCAACTAGTTCGCCGCTTAGAACAGAATCCAGCGGCTCATCCAAAGTATACGTGGCAGCACCAGCTCCTCAAACGCCAGGGTAAATTGGTTGTAGGTGCAGATCGTACCCTTCGCCATGATCTGATTTCTTTTTTTCATGATGACAGCATTGGGGGCCATTCAGGGATGCATGCCACTTATCAACGCCTTTCTTCCTTCTTTTATTGGAAAGGGTTAGAAAAAGATGTGAGGAATTTTGTGCGTGAATGCACCACTTGTCAGCGTTTCAAGCCTGAATTAAGTGCTTCTCCGGGCCTCCTACAGCCTCTCCCAATTCCAGAGCATGTATGGACTGATCTTTCAATGGACTTCATTGGGGGTCTTCCCAAATCCTTCTCTAAGTCCACAATTCTAGTAGTTGTTGATAGACTATCTAAAGCTGCTCATTTTATGGCCTTAAAGCACCCATTTACAGCTGCTGAGGTGGCTCAAATTTTTCTGGACAATGTGGTCAAATTGCATGGGTTTCCTAAGACCATTGTCACTGATAGAGACCCTATTTTTTGTGGTAAGTTCTGGAAAGAACTCTTCAGACTCTATGGTGTTAAACTACAGTATTCTTCCGCCTATCACCCCCAAACCGATGGGCAAACTGAGGTCCTCAATCGCTGCCTTGAGTGTTATTTAAGGTGTATGACAGGGGATTTTCCTAAGCAATGGGTTAAGTGGCTACCCTTGGCAGAACTTTGGTACAACACTACCTACCATTCTTCTATTGGCATGTCTCCATTCGAAGCTGTTTATGGTGTGGCGCCCCCTGTACACTTACCTTATGTGGCTGGAGATTCTCCTAATGACCTGGTGGACCGCACGTGTTTATTAAGAGAACTAGTATTACAGCTTCTGAAAGAACACTTGGAGAAGGCACAACACCGAATGGTCCAGCAAGCAAATAAGCATAGGGTTGAACGCCACTTCACAGTGGGTGATATGGTCTATTTGAAGCTTCATCCTTTTAGGCGGAATTTAATCAATAATTCCTCCCTCCACAAGCTGGCAGCTCGCTATTTTGGCCCTTATCAGATTCTGAAAAAAATAGGCAGTGTTGCTTATGAACTCAAACTGCCTCTAGAAACGCGAGTCCATCCTGTTTTTCATGTCTCTCTCCTCAAGAAACATGTTGGTCCTGCAGTAGCGTCAGCCCCGTCCTTGCCACCTACTGATGATAATGGCCAGTTTATGCTCGAAACTGAGACCATCTTGGGGCGTAAGATAATTAAGCGCCACAACCGCCCTGTCACCCAAGTCCTGATTCACTGGAAGTTTACTCAACCTGAAGATGCCACTTGGGAGGACCTCACTGCCATTCAGCACCAGTTCCCTCAGTTCCAAACCACTGCACCAGCCACTCGTCATATCCTTGTGGACAAGGATTCTCTTGCAGGGGGGAGTATTGATATATACATTATAGTGGTAAGGGGGTTTTTAGTCATTGTACCGTGAGGAAAAGGTAAGTTTGGCCTTTAGAGTTAGTTATAGAGAGAGAATATGATCCTCGGACGTGCGTATGCCAGAATATATGTGCTTGTACCTACACTGCTATGTTTTCGTGAATGAATATTCTGGTTTTCCTCTCTACGTTTATCAATTAACCTAAAATTCATTGGCATGTAGGAGTACTAATGTAGCTAAAATTATTAATTAAAAAAAGCATAAATAACAATGCCTTTCTTGGTCAAATGTGTTGAGCAAGTTATTTAAAATCTGAATCCAGTTAAGTGATTAACTAATAATATGCTGATAGTAGAAAGTAAAGTTTCCAAAAAGGAAGCATATAAATGAAGAGCAACATACTTGCAACCATAAAAGAGGATTCATGTATTCTCTAATGGTGTGAATGAGCATGGGTCCTGGAATAATACGCATACTTTAGTGGTTATAACTATGGAATAAAGGAGAAGAGGGAGCAAACAAGAAAGAAGAGGGATAATCATAATAGAGGTTTGGTAGAAGTCTTAGACATTTAACAATCTTAGCAGCTACATAATTCCTGGTTGAGTGGGTTTGCTTACATTATGAAGAGGAGTGATCTTACAAAAATGGCAGAAGAAGAAAAAGAGAAGAGCGGATGTTGGTGACTCTTGTAGAAGACTAAATTTTAGTTATTATGAAAACTCAAAAGATAATTTATCGAAACCTGATACTTTATCAAAACCTGTCATGAGATGCTTTATGGACTCTGTTTTTCCATATAATAACTTTCACATGCGCTTCTTAAGGAAGCTAGAAATCCTTGGCTTCAATAGGAAGCCCAGTTTTGACTTTTTCAATGCTTCTATTTTCGTGAGAAGCCCATTCAGACACATTTTTTAAATAGAAATTATTTTTTATTGAAAGAAATAGCCCATCATAGGCTCATGATACTGATGCTTTATTGGAGGTTCCTTGGCCCCATTGCATCTCCTTCTGTTTCTATCGTCTGCATGAATAATTCACAATCTGTTGCACATGATTTTTTTCCCCCAGTAAGTACATGTATCTTTCTATTAGAACCAATTTTATTCGAGATACTATCGGGTACCAAATTTGGGCACCTCTCCCAAGGAGGATTCAGACCTTAGTTCACCAGGTGTTGTACATAATTTTTTTTTTGACTGTTGAGTTGCTTGATTTTTGTGGAGTATGCTATTTGGAGTTTTTGGAGAATAGGTGTTTCTTCCATTACTTGACAGTTTTCCAACCAATAATATTTAAAAGAGCTTGGTAGCCAAAAAGAGACTAGAGCTTTGTAGCAAAGTCTTATGCAAAATTATAGATATTTGGAGAGGAATGCTTTTTTCAAGGATTCTCCATATTTGGAGACTTTGTGGTATAGGATAATGTTCATGGTCTCACTATGGTTCGCTCCTGATGTTTTCTGGTTTTCCTTTTTTTGAATGGGTTGGGATAAAACGTGATGTATTACGATGGGTGCTTAAGTGGGATAGGAAATTCTGCCCCAAAAGCTAGCTATTGAGGTGGGAGAACCAACACATTTAAATACTAGAACCAGTTTCGGTGCTAATCGTAGTGATGAGCATATCAAGTCTCAACCAATCAAATTTAATATGGATGATTGTAATTTAATATTTAATGTTTTTGTTTTTTAAAAAGTGTTTTTGTTTTTAATAGTTATATAATCCAAAATAAATGTAATCTCCTAAATGTAAGTTTTTTTAAAAAAATAAATTTTTTATTTAAAAAATGACTAGTTGAAAATTTTAAATTTAGACCATTAAAACTATATTTGAATGATTTAGATTTCATTGCATCGATGAGCATTATGGTGCTCATCACTGAGATGAGGACTGAAATTAGTTCCCTTAAATACTCTATTGTGCATCCCATCCATTCTACTCAATACGGGACTTGGTATCTCATACTACCAAGTTCCTATCATTTGGCCTCCTATGAAAAGCTGACGTCCCGGTGGCTACACTTCACGGTGCTGCACTCAGCATCTTACTAGTCAAAACCCTCTGTGGTAACCGCCGATAGCCTGGCATTGATATCAATTGATAGATACCTAAGGGGGATGGGGAAACCTACCCAAGAGCTAGCTGTTGAGGTGGGAGAACCAACCCACTTAAATATCCTATTGAGTATCTCATTCTACTCAATGTGGGATTTGGTATGAATAGAATTAGAAGTAGTTAGGCAGAATAGGGAAGAGAGATTAGAAGGAGGAAACCGGAGAAAGACATGAGATCAGAGGGAGTAGGAGAAGATGAGAGAAAACTGAGAACTTAGCTGAATAGTGTGCACTTTCATTAATCTGAACAATCATCATACATTTGGATAGCCTTTCTGGCTATTTATAATGCCATAGACTTATCGATAACAAATTTGACGGAAATACAACATAAAACCCTATCTAAATGTCTAACGGCTAGTAACGGTTACTTGTCCTTTGATATTTAAATTTAATTACAATTACACATCAAAATGCCTGCTTGGTACTTGAATAGCAAATACAAATTTACCTTCGTCTATTTAATTTGTGTGCATAGGCTTGTATATGTGGATTTGTGTCATGTAGCTATAGCTTCAAGTTTTGCTATCCTCAAATTTAGATTTCATTGGGCATAATTTGCACTGCCTATGTTTCTAAGATTGTACTAAGTCACTGAGCATTCTAAATGATGCAGAAGAGGTAGCAGCTGAACCAGACAAAATGAAGGATCAGGTAATGTTGAATCTCTGGTCCTTTAATTGTGCTTTGTGCTTATGGTTCTTTTTATGTTGATGGCATTTAATATCTTTATAAAAAACCTCTTCTGTGCTTTGTCAGCTTCATTCGTCAATACCGGGTAGGTCAATTTCTTCTAATGCCTCTCAGGATGCTACCACGGGTCATTCAAGGGAGACAACAAGTCAATCAGGATCGTTTGTTTCAGGTGGAGGCTGTCCTCTATACCCACCTAATGTATATGCACCGCAGCCCCAGGCTTTCTTCTACCCAGGTTAATTTTATTTGCACAAATTCTTATTGTTCTTTAAAAAGAACTCTCATTTTGTAATGTTGGTCAAAATCCTTTTTTGGCCTTAAAGGTATTGTTTTGCTCCAATTAAATCCACAAGTTCGAAAAATGTTGCTATCAGGAACTTTTGGGAGAGCTTTATCCCAAAAGCTGAGTTGGGGGAGAATTGAGATCCCTATAAGCTGCACCTCAGAATCCCATACTACTTGTGCAGAACTCCAGTCCCTTACCTTGCGATGGATCCAAAGTGTTCCAAATAAATTCCAGAGGGCAGAGGCTGATGTTATTACTTCCTTAAAGATAATGCAGCATCTTATGCAGCATGTGACGTGGCAATTTTTTACATGTATATCTGGCACTTAATTTGCCACCTTAACATTGCATTTCTGTTTCTCTCTCACTCTTCCTCCTTTTATTCTCTTTCTCTGTTCCTTCCCCTCTTGCTGGAGTTGATAAATTGCTTAACCTTTGCCACTTCTGGGCCTCAACATTCCTGCAACCATAAATTGGATTCTATGCTTCCTCTGCTCCGTTCTCTTTCTCTCTCCTCTCTGTTTGTAGACTGGATAAGAAGTGTAATGAAATGAATGATTAGAGAGAGCACATCTAGAGTAGATAGGAAATGTTTGAAGAATTATTGGCGAAGACTGAGGGATTCCATAGAAGATGTTGTGTTTTGGTGCAAGGATAGTCATGGGCTGAAAATTGGACCATCTCTCCACAAATTTGATCCCTCAATTCCAATATCTCTATTATTCTTTTCAATATTCCCAATACCTAATAATCTAATATTCAAATAAGACCTTGATTGCAGTTTTTTTGCTGGAAGTAAAATATTCTTCTTTACTAGTTAGTGCTATCCAAACGTAAAGTTTCAAATGAAAATTTTCATTTTACTTTTGCCATAGTGCGGACCTAATATAGGACTAGGACATTGATCATGTCCTTGTAAAGAGGGGAAAACCAGAGTTTTAATCATCTAATAAAGTGCGAATCTGAATAAGCATAAGAATGGAACATAATGGAGATAGGTTGTCAAACTTAGTATTGTTTAGGTTTTACTTGAAAGTGAATGCATTTTCAGTTGAGAGATGTTGTCAAAATCTTGAATACTTTAGTTTATTATCTAATTCATTATTTTGTTCATTAGGATTTCTTAGTTCAGCAATTTCTTGAGGAATTGAGTGGCCTTGATAGTAAATGATTGAACCATATCTTATACATTGAGATTACCTGTACAATTTCATATTTTTCAAATTATTATTCAGTTAGATTGAGTTCGCTGATGTGTGTGGGTTTATAAAACTAATCTGTAATGCCTTTTCATGAATGAAATATATTTATTTCTCTATTTTTTTCCGGATTGGCAAGCTACTGCTTGCTGGCCAGTTCAAACCTGAGTTCCATGTGTCGAAGGGTGCATCCTGCGCCATCAGGCCAAGAGGCCTTCAACTATTTATTTCTCTTTTAATAAGCTATAACATAATTGAGGACATGTTCATGATCTGTTCGCATTTGTTCAATTATCAGCTGTGAATGTCAGCAACCAATCATTACGGAAGAAATAAGTTTAAAAAAATAAAAATCTTAGTTATCTTCCCTTTTAATTGCATATTGTGTTGTGTATGCTGAGGTTGCAGGGAATCACTATTCTGATTTTTTTTTTTTAAAATCTATTTTTGCAATGTGAGTCTGATCTCAGGTTTTGAAAGTGCCAATGGAGAATGGGACGATTATCCTTCATATATCAACTCTGAAGGATTGGAAATTGGATCGCCTGTGAGAATTTGGCTCTTCCTTATCTAAATATATATACATATATATTATACATTTTTTGTGATTCTCAATATAATGTAATTTTTCTTACATTTATACTAGGGTCTCTACAATGATAATCCATCTCTTCTTTTTCATTCTGGATATGGCTTCAACCCACAAATGCCTTATGGACCATATTCCCCTGTGACAACACCTTTGCCTTCTGTAGGTGGAGATCCACAATTATACTCCCCCCAGCAATTTCCGTACTCTGGGCCACCTTATTACCATCAGCTAGTTTCCCCCAGCTTACCCTATATTTCTTCACCAGCTCCAACTTCCCAGCCAGAGCTGACTAACTTGGTAGGTGTTGATCGACCAGGTGATAGCATGGTTTTGGGACCTAGACCTGGCTACCCCTCAATGGGATCATTTGGTAGAGGTAGTTTTCCTGGAGCACCTGGTTCCTTTGGCTTTCATGATTCCCAACAAGGATTTGATGGATCAAGATCTGCGGGAAGTGGAATCTGGTCTGATAGCTCAAAACCCTCAGAAAGGCAGATGTCCATGATGCCCCTATCACCAGCCGTATCTCCACAGCCACTTGGGTCACTTGGGTCATTTGGGTCATTTGGCCAGAGTGTTGGAATGGTTTGTTCTACTACTTGTGCTCTATATGCAAACTGTTGTAATATTAAATTTTAAAATTTTGAAATCTAGAACATAAACAAGTTCTTTGATACCTGGGTTCCCACTGCCACCAATCAGGATCTTCTGTCTGTTTAAAGTGCTTAGAATGGCATTGTTTATGGGGAAAGGAAAATTCTAATTTCTGAATGAATTAAATGGTCTGGGTGTTTTCTTAGTCTCGACCTTCATATGACATCCTTAGCCCAATAACCGAACGAGCTATGTTACTCTTCTAACGAAGGGCATATATTGTGGTTAACTGTGGTTATCTTTTCTTGCATCTTTGCATTACAAATCTACTGCTGTCTACCTGTGGAACTTGATGGATAATAACATAGAATTATGCTTGAGACTCATGCTGCTGATGTTCTTGTTACTTTGCAGGCTTCTCATCAACAACCACCATTGTATGGGTTTGGATCTGGTTTAAACTCCTATGGTAGAGACTATGTGCCTAACCAGGGCTCTAGGTTTGGTGGCACTGCCATTTCCAATCTTGGTGTAAATGACAGGAACTGGCTTTCTCTTGAAAATAGCAGACGGCGTGACAGGGGAATAGCTCCATTTTGCGGCTGTGATGGTACTCATGATATACTCAGCGAACAGAATCGAGGTCCTAGGGCCTCAAGACTTAAGAATCACTTGTTAGCTGAAAATGTTTCTGTTGATAATAGTAAAAGCTCTTCTACTACAAAGCTCCAGAATGAATCATTTAACCAGCCAGAATTTATCACAGATTACAAGGATGCCAAATTTTTTGTCATCAAATCCTATAGTGAAGATAATATCCACAAGAGCATCAAATATGGTGTCTGGGCCAGCACACCAAATGGGAATAGGAAGTTAGATGCTGCATATCGCCAAGCAAAGGAGGAGCAAGATGCCTGCCCTGTATTTCTCTTATTTTCGGTAATAATCTGATTTCTCTGTCTTATAAACGCAAATGTTGCACTCCTATTTTCTCGCTATAGTAGCTATAACTTATCCCTTTGGCATTGCGACAAATATAGGCTTTTCTTAGAATTTGTTTCTATCCGTTGAAAATGTTGTGTGAAATGGAGTGTATCATACCAACAATGGAAGCTTGCAAAATGAAGGATAGCTGACTCTGATGCAAAGTTGATGTAGACATGGGGGTAATAGGAGAAGATGAAGACAACAGTAAGGACCCATGAAATGGAATTTAATCCCATGATATAGAAGTTTGAGGAACTCTAAATTTCTCTCATATTTTCTGCTGTGGATAGTTATCTTACGTTGAACAAGTGTTCATCATGGTTTGGTTAGCGTGTATCCATACATGAGTGCGTGCGCACACACTGCCCAAGATACTGCTTTGGCTATAGTTATTTCTTGTAGCACATTTTATGCTTGATGTTGGTACTTAAGTTTTTGATCAGAGGAACCAAACACGGTTTCTGAAATTTATGCACATTTTATTGGTTTTACCTTTTGTTTCTACATGAGTAGTGTGAAAATGAATCATGCTTGCAACTACATCTAGGTGAATGCTAGTGCTCAGTTTTGCGGGGTTGCTGAAATGGTGGGGCCTGTTGATTTTGACAAGAGTGTGGATTATTGGCAACAAGATAAGTGGAGCGGACAACTTCCTGTCAAGTGGCATATAGTTAAAGATGTTCCTAACAGTCAGTTTCGACACATTGTCCTTGAAAATAATGATAACAAGCCTGTGACCAACAGTCGAGATACTCAGGAGGTAGGAATCTGAGATCAATACCCCCGCCCCCCCCGGGGGGAAATTATGTATAATCCATTTACAGTTCTTATTCTTTTTGTTTTAAAATATTTCGATATGGGGAGAACAGAAGTTGAAATAGATGTGACCGGCCTGTGGTATATCTAGCCATAAGGGTTAAGACATTAATATTTCCAAGCAATTAAAAAAGCTTAGCTATTATCTTGAGAAATCGTCTCATGCATCTAGGCAACATAAACATTATACATGGTCTTTATTTTTTAGGTCCCTCATGCGTAGTGATGATTTATGGGTCTCTTATTCCTTGGTGACTTAAGTTTTATTAATTTGTTTCCATCAGTTTCGTCTCATAAACCTGCAAATGGGTTTCCAATTTCGTTTGATTATCTGCAGTTAAAATGTCATCGCCATTAACTGTTTCCTTTTGACAGTAACCCTCCACTCACATCTGTTGTTTCTTGCACCTCTGAATTTCGAGCACCTCAGGTGAAATTGCAACAGGGGATTGAAATGTTGACCATTTTCAAGAATTATGAAGCCGAAACATCTATACTAGATGACTTCGATTACTATGAAGACCGGCAAAAGGCTATGCAAGAACGGAAGGCAAGGCAGCAAACCAGTCTGATGGGTATAACAGTTGGAGAAGGTGAACGCAAGAGTTCTGCTCCTGCCAACATCAATGGTGATTTTATGAAGCAGATGTCAAAGAGCTTTGCACAAGTTGTTCGCTTAGAAGACAATAGCACTGAAGCAACCGTTACCGATAGAGGTAGTTTACCCACCGATGCCTCCAATGGTACTGTTGTTAAGCTGGAAGATGGTATTTCTGTGACTAGCTCCTCACTCCAAACCAGTTAGGAAGGCGGCATACCCTGTTGTGCTGGAAGTTTGAAGCACTCTGAAGTATTTGGTGGGTTACTAACTGGGATTCATGCTTGCTTTACCTTATTACCTTTGCAGGAAATTGCTACTGGTGTCATTAAAGTGATTGAAGTTTATGGTGTTTCTAAATGGAAAAAAGGTTTTTCTGAAGGATACATGGCAACATAAAAGGGTGGCTTTTCATGTATAATGTTTCTTGAGCGCGTCGCTTTTATTTGTAGTTTTCGTTGTTTCTCCCAGCACCGCACTTCTGCTTATTTCAGAAGATTGAATTTCAATGATCCCCCTCCCCTTTTTTTCTTTTTCTTTCTTTTTTTTTTAAATAATAATTTTGGGTCAGGGTAGTTTGTTAGCCATGTGTTATATTTCAATATTTGTAAAGTGCGGTTTTCCTCAATAAAGCAAGCAAGCACCTTTGAATGAGAACCCTGTAAACTGAAGTATCTTTATTCTTGCCCTGTTCTGGAGGTAATCTCCTCGCAGTTGATATATGGCCGAATGAGTAACATCTTGCGATTTTAAGAAGGAAACAATTCTGAATCAGCAAAAACTTTTGGCCCAAAAAGAATGGAAGAAAAATAAAACTAATCTCTCCGTTATTGTTATAGTTTCAGCAAATCTTGAATCGGGTCTTTCTAGATTTTTTTTCCCCCTACTCATTTATGTTTTCCCAATTATGTATGTTGGTCTTTGAGCTGACACAGGTGATGCGGCACTGTTATGCAAATTTCATGAATGTAAGAGAAGGATCGCCACACGTAAGTGGCCAAACATTCAGAATTGGAATAAAAAAGAATTACAAGGACCTGATTCAATATATGTTGAAATTACAAAGATTAAAAGATTAATTTTTTTCCTTATTTTTTTGAATAATACTACCTCCAATCCTATATTTAGCTAGTTGATTAATTTGAGTAGATTAAGAAAATAAGTTAAGTTAGTTATTTGTAGTAATGAGGTGTTATCTTTCTTAAAATATTCTTACTAATCAAGTGTATTAGTTAGACATGCCATTATTAGAATGGCTATTTTGGAAAAAAAAAAGGATAAATATAAGAGACAACATGAATTAGAGTTTTATATTTAAGATCAAAATAAAAATCAAATAATGTCTTATATTAAGAACTAGAGGTAATACTGAACTAAAAACCAACCAAGTCATGAGGTCCAGGTTCCTCGTCAATCTCCACATCATTTAAATGAGGGGGTGGTTAATCCAAGATACAAAAATTGTAATATGAACTATAAGCTAGTTTAAATAGGCAATTGATCACCTGTCATGTAAGTTCTCAAATTAATTAACTAAATTAACCCCATATAGTATAGATATCAATCTAGGGTGTTTTTTTCTATGAGGAGTTTTGTTAAAATTTTGAAAACCTTTTTAATTTTTTTTTTAAAAAAAGTGATGCAGAGATGGAAGGAGTAGGAAAGAAAATTGATTGATTTTTTAGGAAAATAAATTAAGAAAAATAAAAGGAAAATAACAATGATTAAAAGAAAGCAAAAGGAACAAAAACTTAACAAGAATGATGCACTTGTTGAGAACATTGATGAGTGGCTATCATGGTTTAAAAGGATGAGGAGTTTGTATAAAAACAATTATTAAGTCAAAAGAAAAAACCTTAAATAACATCTAAGTCATCCTTAATTAATTAATAATTATACCTAAAGAGCTACTCCCTCCGTTCCTTATTATAAGATACATTTGATGCTTATGGCATGTTCCTATATATAAGAGACACTTAAAAGTTGTCTCTATTTTTTTGTATTAATTTCCTATTTTACCCCTATTTATTTTGTCTCTAACTCATACTCTCCCTCCCTCCCACTTCTCTATCTTTTAATAATTTAATTGTTCTCTCTCATACTCTCTCTCCTTATTAATGGGGGCATTGTTGAAAAAATATATTTTACTTTTTATACATTAATTGTCCTCAACTAATTTTAACTGTTTTTTTTATCAACGTAATTTGGTTATTTGTCTCTTATAATAAGGAATGGAAGGAGTAGTATATAATCATTTTTCAATTAATCATTTAAAATACTACTTAACTTGTGAATTTAATTAAACAATTATATCTTGTTTCTTGAGAAGAGTTATCTATCCAAAACCTTAGAGCGTGAACTACTTGTACAAATCAAATAAAAATATATAAAAATAAACACTTATAAAATCATGAGGAAACTAAAAATATATTTATTAAAAGCTTCAAAATATAATTGTTCAACTAAAAATACAAATCAAATATCAGTTCACAAAAGAAATCAAAATCCTAACCTAGAAAATTTATAAAAACAACATCCTAGTGGATTGAAATATGAAAACCAACAAACCCCCTAATATAAACAGAAACTTAAGTCACGTCATCTTGTTCTTAGAAATAAAGAGGACTAGCCACACATATGGTTAGGTGACACCATAATGATAAAAAAAAAATAATGAAAAGAAGATAGTGAAACAACTGGACAAAAGAGGAAGCCAAGTGTCTGCTAGTGTAGATGGCTTCATTGCTTCTCCAAGGCTCCTTTGATCTCCTTTCAAAACTTTTGAATATGTCCTAGTTAGATGAGGAAACCCTTGAGACTTCTAGCTTAATCTGTTATCTTCTTTTATATTGTAATTTTGATAGAACTTTGAATTTGAATTCTCTTGATTTGGTGTGATCTTCATGGCAACTAAAGTGAAAAAAACTTTCGAATTTAAATGACATTGGATAAAAGGATAATATTTCAAATTTGAATAAAGATATGGTGGTGGGATGAATTGGAGTTAGGGTTTAGAAAAAAGATAAAAATGATAATGTGGATATTTGAAAAATTAACTGAATAATGGATATATGAATAAAATATTATTCAAATTCAAAATACGATAAGGGAATTATCTAAAAAAAAATTAATCATTCAAGCTCTTTAATTTATAGTGGAAGATAAGAGATATTTTAGATAGATATTTTGGATAATTTCCAATTAGATAATTGGAAAATTCTCTTTCAATGTCAAGTGGCTGTCACAAATCTAGTTTTCACAGGGTTCATGTTTTGCTTGACAGAATATTTCCTGGAATCAAAGCAAAGATACCTTTCAAAAGAGAAATTATAAAAATATAATAAAAATACACTTTTAAGCAATTAATTTATATAATTTTTTTAAATTAAAATATGAGTATCTTTTACATTTTAAACTTTTTAAATGTTATAAAATCTCTTAATTATATGTAAAAATATATTATAAAATAGGGATACATTATTAATCAACACTAACAATGTTCTCCCTATAATTGTTTGATCATAACATTCGAGTCCCTATGAAGTAATAGTCTTATTTCAATTGAATTGAAAACATTTCATTTTAAACTTTTGATTTTATTGGCAAAGAAGAGGGCGCCATGTTGGTTTCTTGTCATTAGCAAGATTCACATTTGGCATCTTGGAAGACACCTCTTACTAGCTTTTCAAAATTCCTAGGCACATGTATTCTCCTATTAAACGCATTTTAAAACGCATTTTAATTAGAGACACCTGTCGAGTACTAAATATAAACACTTTTTTTAGTGAAAATTTAAAGTTTGATTTGTTATATTGTGAAATATTATCTCTATTACTAGACCCAACCCTATTAATGATTGAGTTGTTTTTGTTTGTACATCTAACTCACCGAACAAGGTCTAAGAGAAAATTCCTCTACCATCCTTGCACCCTTTTCTTAACCTTATCGGTAACAAAAGATAGTGTCTTGGCTTTAGATATTTTCTTTTTCAATTATTATATACAAGTTGAAGAATAATTTTAAAAATATAATATCTATTTATTACAAATAATTAACTTTAACAAATTTCTTTAAATTATTCGAATTAGTCAAAATAGTTCTTATTGTTTGTTGAGTTATGATGGGAGTCTTTCCGTTGGCAACATTGTTAATTTAACTAGACGGGTTGATATGGCTCGTCTCCTTCCTCAACTTCTCTCCTTCCTCCCTCCAGTCTCCTTTACGCCAAAACTATTATTCGATGTTCTCCCTCCATTGTCATCGTCTTGCTTGCTGGCCAGTCTTTCCCGCGCACAATCCCTACTCTCCCTTCCTTGATCCCCTTCCATTCTCACTCACTCTCTCTTTTCTCTCTCTACAAGGACTAACAAATTAATTTTTCTTTCTTAAAAATAACACTACAAAATGAGTCATATATTTAGAACCGAAAAGGATACCAATTAAAAGTCAAAAACGTCAATTATATTCGGTGGAAAACTTCGAGAACAACACAAATTTGCCTTTAAAATTTTTCTCCTTTTATGTAAATCGCATTTAATTTAACTTTATAAAATTCAAAGTCAGCAATATCCGTTATGTTATATGGAACGTATATCATTCACAATTTCAGCGACATTTTCTAGACCACAATAAAAAGGGAAAAAAAGTAAAAAACTTCAAATTTTTATTCTGAATTGACGTCCAAAAAATTGCTATCCGGAAAGAAAAGAACCAGGCGATAATTGCCCCAGAAGAAATAAATCGATTGATTTTATTTAAAAAAAAAGGGAAGAAAAGAAATCGATTTGAGGAGTACAGTGCAAGACTACAAGCACTCATCGGATATATCTCTCGGATAGCCAGTCTGAGAGAGAGAGAAGATTCCGAGCAGTGGACAAATTTAGAATGATGATTGTCGTTGACACCATCGTAACGACGGTGATGAGTGTATGGAAGGCATCATCCGAAGAACTTTCCCGGGAAAACCTCTATGGTGGCTGGGCAACGCTTATTGTGCTGTTTATTTTATTGATGCTTTGGCAGTTTAGTAGGTTTTTCTTGGCCTATTGTTCTCCATCCAAATCCGTTTTGGTTTCAGATTCTTTCCGCCCAATGAATTCCAGGAGCAGGTAGAGTCGTTCACGTGACTACTCTTGTTTGTTCTTTTGTTCAAGTTTCTAGCTTGTGTCATGTGCACTATCAGAAAATAGTATTGTTTCGCAGTTGAGTTTCCTAAATCCATGTGCTGCTGCTGCCTGTATTGAATTGGTGTTTTCTTGCCCTGGGGAGTCTCTTTTCTATCAGTTTATGTTGGAATTCACGGCTTTCTTGGAAAATAGGTTTGAAACATACATGGCCTAACAAGGGGAGAAGGTTAACGCTTTATTGATGTCTGCTGATAGATGTAAAATCTATCTGGTCTTACTGCTTAATAACATTTTTATTTAGATATTCTGAGGCTAGAATGTGCTTATAATCGGCCAATAGCGGTCATTATTTAACATTTTGACCTGAAAGAATAAGCGTAACTTTACTCCAATCAGTTAATCAGTTAAAGAAAGTCTATACATATGTAAACGATATGTATTATCAGGTGAACTTACTCTTCAATTTTACACACATTTTTAACTTATGTAAGTTTGCTTTACTTTCTTCAAGATAACTTCCTTTTTCTGCAAATATGCCTTGTGTTTCTATCACTACACACGTGAAGGGAAACACCGATTTGTGATCAACTCTACCAAATTTAATTTTCTCATATGAAATGGAATTTTATTAGTGTAAGCAGCAAGAAGATTTAAGAGTTGATAAACTAACATTTGATTTTCTTGGATTGATTGATGGTAGAAAATTGGCGGGTTGAAAGTTTTTGGGTTCTAGCTTTCTAGGGCAATCCATGGGAGTAGGGATGGTGGTTTTCAAAGGAAAGTGTTTTTATTCAATAATTTCCGCTGAAGTAACAGGTCTGGGTAGGTAAGAGAATTGAAGAGAACAGAAAAGTAATTGACAAGAAAAAAGTAAATTAGCCTAGTGCCTTACTGCACAACACACCAGATGGTTGTCCCCCAAGTGATAAGATATACTACACCAGCTATTATTATTTTGAGAAACTTCGAGAGGTAGATGGAAAGTTGAGCAATTTCACATGGTCAACCAAGAGAAAAACAACTTTCTTATTAACTCGCATCCTTCCTTTTCATCTAGAACTGCTTATTGAGTTGGGAATGATATTCAATTTTAGTTCTGTGAGGAACATTGGATGGGAATTCTTCATTGTCAATTTTTTCCCTCAACTTCTGAGTTATCAGCATTGGATTTTAATTTTTATCAGAGTTTTGGTTTTTCTGTTATTCATGGATGTATCTTGAATGGTTAGTCATCCTGGAAGTTTTGTTTTGCAGAATATCAGAATTTGTGACAGATGCAGATTTGAAGTTTTTAATGGAAAACTTGGATGAGTTGTTCCATGAAAATGATAAGTGGGAAGCTGTCATAGATAAAAGCAACAAGAATCTGTCCTACTATGCAAAATGCTGTAAGCCAAAGGTATTGATGTCAAGTAATTCAATTTTAGTGGACTCATGAATCAATCTTAGTGCACGCTCACTTTGTAAATTGTAATGACAGTATCATGTTGATTTTACGAATTTTGTGTGTCTGTTGGTCTGAAGTTAATAATGTTATAATTAGCATATGCTAAGTAAAACAACTAACGAGGTCCTACTTTTTTCTCCAACACTCACAACGTACAGGCTGGATAACACAAATTTAGAATGAAACCACTGTCAGCCGCCCTTGCATTTGCTCTGCCTCTCATCCTCTGATCTTCCAATATGTTTCATTAGTAGCTTAGTAATTGGTATGTTCAGGCTAGGGAGGGTAGTAAAGAAAAAAAGAAAGTGTTGGCAGCTAAAGCAGAATTGGGCCTTGGGCCCTAATTAGCATTAGTTTGAAATTTAAATTTCAGATGCAAGCTAGTATCTAGGAGTGTTATTCTGTTTTATCATTATTATTATTTGAATTTGTATCTTTTTGAATTTCGCAGAATCTGGGCCTATCACTAGGATCTCAGCCTATCTTCCTCATCTAATTGAGGATGCTATAATCTATTTATTTCACTCCTCCTACTCGAATATTATGCAATTCAGAACTGTAAGAGTTCTTTGCAAAGAAATTTTTTTGGGAGAATTACTATGAGGTCCTAAGGAAAGATTTAATTACTAAAAAGTTTCAACGACAAGTGAGCAGCATAAACCAGTTGTCATTTCTTACACTCGGATTTGTCATTATATGCTCCTCAGTTGTCAATGGGCTTCAGGGTAATTAAATCCCTTCCTTGAGACCTGACTGCAATTCCCCCGATTTTTTTTAGCTGATTCTCTCCTTTACACACCATGGAACAAAGTCGTTATATGTTTATTCTTGTTGACAGAATTAATTCATAATTAGTGGTTAAGTTGTCAGGACGTTACATCCTATTCTTTTTGCTTTTTGCAATTGTGATCCTTTCATCTCATAACTTCTAATTGAGTAATATCTACACAGATGTTATATACCTTCTAGTTGTAGAACACTGTCTTTCAGATTTTATGCTATGGTATAGTTATTATTGCATTAATGTTGCAGGATGGTCCTCTGAAGTACTTGAGCATGACTGTATTTGATGAGGTTTCACCTGAGGTGCTAAGGGAGTTCTACTTGGACAGTGATTACAGAAAGAAGTGGGATAAGACTGTGGTTGAGCATGAGCAACTGCAGGTGGATAAATCTAGTGGTATTGAAGTTGGCCGTACGATAAAAAAGTTTCCTCTTTTGAGCCCCAGAGAATATGTGCTGGCTTGGAAATTGTGGGAGGGAAGGGATAAAACATTCTACTGTTTTATAAAGGTAATGCACCTAATCATGTCTGCCTTGTCACATTATGCTGCAGATGCTCGTGATTAATTCATATATGGCAAATTATATGGAATCGTTACAGCTACAATTCCCCCCCCCCCCCCAAAAAAAAACCCTTAAATAAAAAAATTGCCTTTTTGATGTCATATCATATGACCACAAACTTTGATAGGAGTAGGTAACAATAAGTTAAATAGTAAAGTTATTTGTTGATCAAGATATTAGAGATTATGATAGGAATCCACTATCATCTCATGCACCAATACTCAGACGCACAGCAGAGGATCTTCTGTGAAAATGCGAAATACTTCTGACAGTGGAGGTAAACCTGCCACTTACACAAGGAAAATCGCAACAGCAACAAGATCTATCAGACTATCCTCACCCTGCACGTAGATACCAATGCCCTCAAATAACATCCTCATATACACTCAGACACAATAACTCAGAGCCAATTACAGATGCAAACAAGATTCAGAGAAGGACTAGATCTGCGAAGATAAAACTGGTCCCCCAACATATACCTGTATGGGACTGATAAAATGAATAATAAAGATAGTCTTATTAACTTGCAGAGTTATAATCCCTTATCATAAATTTAGTTTTCTCTATTCTTTTGCCCTGCAACATGATGGCATTTAAATTCTGTGACCATGCACGAGCCACACACTCCCCCCCCCCCCTCCGTGGGAAAAAAAGAAAGAAAAATCTTGGTTTGTTTGGAGAAAAGGTACTTTCTTCTGATGGTGGCACGTTTCTATCTTCAAGTTGCTCCATTTTCTAGTGAGAACTTACATGCACAATACGGTGACAGATTAAGTTGAAAGTCAATAATAAATATTGTTGAAAAATATTGTAATTGTAAGAGTCTTTTTTAATGTATCTGTGGGATGCCTGAGGAACTGGTGCCTCTCTCTCCTCCTCTCTCTCTATGCTGTTGATTTTGCTCAATTTGTTCTGGCTCATTTTTCAAATAACTTTTTTCTCCCATTTCTGGTTATGATTCTTTTTAGGAATGTCAGCATCCTTTGGCACCATATCACAGAAAATATGTACGGGTTAAATTTTTCAGATCTGGCTGGCGAATTAGAAAAGGTAGGCTAGTGGCTGGTTTGTTTGCTTAAATATTTCCAGATCTGGCTGATGAAGACCAGCCTCTTTTATTATTTCCATTCAAAAGTTATTTTTTGATCCTAAGGAAAGAAAAATGTGAAAATCTTCCAAATTAGCATGGCTTGTTATTTTGAGAAAATTATACTGAGTTGAAATGGATATCATGACAACCTATTTATATATTTACATTGAAAAGCTTGCTCTCATTCATCAGTACTTGAACTCCATTTTTACTTAAATTTGATTGTTTCTCAACAGTGTAATACGGATTACTGAGTGAGTGAGTTTTAGATATAAAGAGACTGTTATATGACTAGTATCTATTTAAGTACAGTACCTGGTAGAAATGCCTGTGAAATCACGATGTTCCATCAAGAAGATGCTGGTTTGAATACGGAGTTGGCAAAGCTGGCTTTTGCTAGGGGCATATGGAGTTACGTGTGCAAGATGGATGATGCACTCCGCAGGTATTCCAGTCGATCAAGTTCAGTTACCACTTCAGCCAACCTAATGCAGAAGGTCAGTGCTATTAGTGCACTTATAATCATGTGATTGAGAGTTATATTTTGAAGTAAAAGTTCTAGTGTTTCAAAGTTGATGCCTTGTATTGTATTTACGGGTAATTTGCTTTGAGGTGTTATGCTAGCCCTATGGCCCACTTGGTTATTGGAAATGATGACGATAGAATTGGTTGCCATGAATTTGTTTGGTTTGGGATTAGCAGTGCTGGAAAGAAATTTATTTCTTATAATTAGTCAAATAAAAATAAAATTTTAAAGACATATACCAAAAAAGATATTAAAAGACTGAATTGCCCTCACACAGTTTTGTTTCCCCTTCCTTCTTTTCCCTTCTTCCCATTTCTTCTTCCTCTTCCCTTCTTAGCAGTGCCCTCCTCTATTGAAGGCTGATCACTGCCATCTCTATCGCTAGTGTTGTTGCCACCACTGTCACTACAACCACCCTTCTACTTCCTCCTTTGTCCTTTGCCCTCAATCCCTCTCCTCTCTGCGGCCAAAAGTCATAAATCCCTCATCTCACCATTGCTAGAATTAGTAAAAATAAAACTAATAAAACAGCCAAAAGTTGAAGGAGAAACCAGTAAAAGCTGATAGGTCTTAGATTTGGCAGCCTGATCAAAGAAGAAACTTTGTAAAGATTTCTGGATTGAGTTTTTGGCATTTGAGTCTGAGCTGGGGGAGCTTTGTAGATGATGCCAGAGGAGGAGAGTAGGAGATTGTGGATGAGAGGGTTAGCGTTTCTCGGAGGGGAAGACTCGATAGTAGAAGAGGGAGGATGAGAGGGGTGAGGTATTTTTGGGATATGAGATCAGGAATATGATCATTCCTCTCATTTTTGGGAGGAATGATGATTGCTAAAATATGGTGATTATGATTTCTTTATAGAGTATTTCTTTCAATCAAAATTGCTCAAAGTGTGGGAATCGTGTAGGATTCCATTCCTCTTCTTCTTCTTCTGGATACATCGGAAAATAAAACAAACTAACTATGAATGCTTAAATCCTTAGAGTGCAGCACTGCCCTTAATGAAGTAGGACCCAAAATTTGAATGTCATGAGTGAAGCTAAGAGCTTTCTTAGCAAACATAATTTTGCCAACCAAACATCACCTTAGGTTTTTGTTTGCGTGATATTACTTCTCACGGCACTATAGATTTGCTGTTCATTGGTTTGTGTTAGCAATTAATTTTGGCAGGCTTGATGCCTTCGTCTCTGCTATTGGGGTCCAATCATTTTGGGTTAATTTGGATTTTATTTTCCTTTGATTCAGCCCTTTTAGCATTTTAATATCTTTGGTTTCTTATCATGAGTAAAAAATGTTGGTCCTTGCGATGCTCATTATGGTACACTTCTCTCTCAAGGCTCCTATACATCTGTTTGTACCATTTCTTTGGCTGCTTTGAATTGCACTTTGGTTGCAACTAAACTCTAGAAGGAGCTTATCACCACCCCCCCCCCCCCCAAAAAAAAAAAAAATCTCTAGAAAGAGCTTGGCTAAGAATTCTTGATTTATTAGTATGAGAATACTAGTTCAATCTTAGTGTCTTGATTTAATTTTTGAAACCAATGACATAAGTATTGACTTTTATCCCTGATTGATGGAATCTTCTCAGTTATACCCTGACATTGATTTTAAATCCTTAACACTACTCTACTTTTACGTTCTGCATTGCTTGTTGCATTGGACTATTATATTTTGTTCAATAAAAGATGCTGATTTCTCAACAAACCTGACAAATCCTTAACCCCGATTCTCATAAAATTTTCTCAATTAAAAATAATTCCGACATTGATTCTAAATCCTTAACGATATTTACATTTACGTTTTACAATCCTTGATGCATTGGACTGCCTATATTTTCTTCCATAAGAGATGCCGATTTCTCACAATTCAAATGCAGATGAGCTCTAGATTTGCTTCCCACTCATATTCGGTGTTGTATTAGTAATGCCCCCAACTTTATGGTAATCATGAATTATTTGTATTTCATTTTTCACTAGACTAATTTATTTAGCCCTTGGAAGAACAATCTTTTATCAATTCAATTCTTGATGAAACCTTTTAATTTAAGCTTTAAAATATCACTCCCCTTTTTATTTGGTATAAAGCCTTAGTCGTCCAAATGCTTTTTACCTTGTTTCAGGCGCTGGCTAATTGTTTGTTTTCTTTTACTTTCTTTGTTTGTCCCAAAAAAAAAAAAAAAAAAAGGTTCCCATTTTGGTCAAAATGGGATCCTAAGTTGCGGAAACAGATTGAGAGTGGAGTAATCTTTCAGGGATTAAATTGAGAAGCTTAATCTTTACAGGATCATTACATTATTCTTTTCTTGTTCTGTTTCCAGCACAGTAAATATTAATTTCTACGCAAAAGTCCTAATAATCAAAGTCATATTTTTGTCCTTGAGAGATTATATTTTCAGTTTATTTCTATGTCATTTCAGTGCTCAAAAGGTTTGTTTGTTTGTTTTTTTTATTTTTTTATTTTTATATTTCACCCTTTCGAGGTGCCAAGTGATACTTGCACAATCTTTGGAAGCATGCTGTGGTTTAAAAGAAATCATCTGCTATCTAAAGTGATTTTTAAATCTATGAAGTATTAAACTGACGATGAATATATCTCTGTTGGACCAAATTAGTAGTTTTAACTTCTATTAAAATGTGCTAATTTAGGGCAATTCTTCCTACTTCCCCTGGCTTACAGCTCCTAAATCCAAAAAAAGTTACCATCTTTTGATTTTGTTGAAGATTGTTATATAATGTATTGTCGAAAGCCATTATATTGATTCAATTTATTTTGGCAAAATTAAAAGCTGGATTTTATCTCATATATGGTGAATTATTGACTGAGATGCAGTTGAGAAGTTGAACTAGCCATTACTGATTAGAAGTGATTTGTTATCATCCGAAAGTGTTGCCTGATTGTTGACCAAAAAATTCTGAGTAGACTTTGCGGCTGACAATCTTCTCTGCATAGGTACCAACTCACTTAGACACAATTCATAGCAATGGTGCACATCCTACTATACTCCATGAACATGTCACGGACGAGTCTCGTAAGAAGACACTATTTAAAAGGCCATCAGGAAAGTTCGTAGCCAATAGTTTGCTGCTTGTTGGGGGTGCAATCTGCCTGTCTCGAGGTCACTCTAGCCTTGGCGCAAAAGTAGCCTTGGCTTACATGTTAACAAAACTTGGCAAGCACAGTGCTAAATCGAACCCGAATGAGCAACATCAAGGTAGATGACTTGATGCACTGTAAGAAGTGAAAATAATTTTTTTTTTTTTGTGTAAATATTTTGACCTGAGAATTACTTCATAGCTTTTCTGTGGCTGACAGCTATAAGTTGATGAGTCCAACATGTCATTACAACTTCTTTTTTTTTTTTTAACAAACAAAATAATGCCATGAGCATACTTGGTGTAAATATTACAAGATGTTTCAGTGTTATAAATATTACAAGATGTTTCGGTGTTATGTGAGAGTGAATATGGTTTGTGATGATGCCATGAGCATACTTGGTGTGCTTAATGTATTGCAGTATTAGTAGTACGCAGGCAAGACTAGGGAAACTGTGATGCCCTCAGAGAAGATTTCGTGGGGCCGGGTCCAGTGACTGGATTATTATTTTGCAACGTGACATGGATAAATTTCGGTCTTATTTCTTAGTGTCCTGTTTGAGGGAATGTTGGGGAAATGAAGGGAGAGCTTGATTGGAGGTGCTTCTTGTAATAACATGTCGTTTGAATACCTATTCTTTATTACTGTCACTGAATTGAATTATTATAATTAAAATATGCTGATCTGGATATCATTGATTATTACCCCTTCTCCTCTGTGTGTATGCCTTGCAGTTACCCAATCTTGTTCTTCATAAATTTTTTTGTCTTAACTTACAATTTCCAGTTCATGAGATTAATTTAATTGACTGAATTTTATTTATAGCATACAATTCCAAAATTCCTTTGCAATTTGGTAGGTGCCATATCGGGGCTGAGCATGGTCAATATGTTAATTTAAAGGTTAAGATTAAAGTTATTTGATTGATATGAAAACAAATTACATAAAATATACTTTTCTGCTGAAATGTGAGTTAAATTTAATTTTTTTTGCTACTTGAGAACTCTGAAAATTTGTCTATTTCTGACGTGTGAGATACATTGAAATTAACAAGAAAAACTTCATGGAGCCCAATATAATTGCATTGATTTTCGTGCGCTTTCACAAACTAGGGCATGATGTACGCACAAATTATCTATAATATCAATAGATTCTGGACTTCTACGTGTTAATGGGTAAAATACACAATCATGATACTAAGATGAAAACAAACTCAACTATCGCCTACGAGTGCATGTGTGTACTGGCAAAAAAAAAAAAAAACTGATCCTTAATATAAGTTTTAATCTGTAAAATTGCACTGCAAAATAAGTGTTTGCTTGCATTAGCAGTGAACAATGGTAATTTTTATTACTGATACTGATTAAAAGTGACGTTGGTTGATGGTAATTTCTATTTGGATCTTTTTTCTTCTAAATGATATTGAGAATATGAATTATATTTGGATTTTATATATTAAAATCATGTATAAATATATAATTACCAAAAAGCAATAAGGGTATATAAGAAAAATACAATTTAATATAATTCTTATAAGTAAGAATTGCTATTATTTAAATATAATATAATTTAATAATTATGATTAATAAGGTTAAATATGAGAAATCCTAGTTGTTGAACCTCTATTGTGATTTTACAATCGCAAAGGCTACTCTTAGTAGATTATGTTCAAACGTGCGACTATAACTTGGACAACGATATCTTGGAATTTTAAAAAGTTTAAACCAACAGGATAAATACGTTTTATAATTACTTATTTAAATTGAAACGAGCTTATTTAAACTTTCATCACTTAATCAAATAAGCACTAAATCTTATATTTAGGACGGAAGGTGGTATATATTTGTGTGAATGTTTGCGTGGGCGTTTTCCTTTATAATAAGCACTACTAATTAAAAAAAAAGACATGAATCCTTCTTTTTGTTGTAATACTATTTGAATATTTTGTTACATAAATAAACATACTTTTTTGTGTGGATATTTTGAATCATCAATTTTTATTTTCTTGGGAATTGCAATTATTTTATAAAATTGATTTGTAAGATTGATTTTGAGTATAATTGAAAAGCAAAAGGATTCTTGAAACAAACATTAACTACTATGATATCTCTTCATTTGGCTGGTTGCTGGCCTTGTCCCATCCAATAAGTGGGAGTGTACGGATTTGGCTAGCTCATTAACTTAGGCTAGGCGTCTCTCCATTCAATTTCAAAACAAAACAAATCTCTTTATTTGCAACTGACACCCAAACCCAATATCCTTGCCAAATACCCTCGGACTTTGTACGGCCCATCTGTAAAAAATAAGCAAATCTAATGTGAATATTTCTTTTGAAAGTGAGACCCAAACGCAACACAAGTTTAGGAAGAAGAAACCTATGAATTTGATTGCTAAAAATGGAAAACACAGAGTGCGCCATAGCTAGTCAGAGCGAAAGGAGAGGAAAATGGCTGATGAGAACCTCGCGCCCTTCGCGGGGATGGGGAGTACGGACATGCCACTTCTTAGTTTTTACACCGAACCAAAACATTCCCAACAAACCAAGAGACCTCCAGCTCTTGATCGTTCCAAAACTCTGGAATAACAAAGACAAAATCAAGCTTCACTGAATCTTGTATTCTTTTGTGATTTTCTACAATTGAGGGGCACGTTCGTACTTCTTCCTTTTCTCTGGGTGAGAAGATGCGCCACAACCTTGCTGGGTTGTGGATCCCTCTGCTCGCGGTTTTCACCACCGCAGTTCATTGCAAGACTGATTCCCAGGATGGTATGAATACTTAACAAGATAGTCACTACGTGCCAGTCGTTCCCTCTTGCTTTATAATATATCCCAGTAATCAGAATTCGGAATTGTGATGGAACTCCATGTTAACGTGGATTTATCTACCATATGTATAATTGGGTTTACCGTGGTCTTGCATTTATCTTGCATTATTTGATTTATACCCTTTGGCTCTTGATGCTTTCTGAAAACTCTACTGCTATTAAGAACCATACAATATCATCGTTCGATGATGATGGGTTTGCAGAAACACCTGTATCTTGTGTCTCTTTGATTACGCCCTTAAATAATTATACAATCAATCGATAATATATTATGCTCTTAAGATTAGTTAAGCAAAACGCACTTCTTATAATTATTTTGTGCCTTTTGGAATTCGGAGAGTGATTATAGATAGAAATATGTTCTGTTCTCCCTGTCTGATAATTCATGTTTCATCGAGCAATCATAGGTCAAAGAATAGTTTTCCTGGTTTACTTGACAACAATGGAAAATTAATATTACCACAAACTCATACTATAGGCATGTGTTGTTGGATATTATTTTGATTTGTCTGTGTGTTCAGTTACGCAGAACTGCAAAGCTCTCTATGTTTTATTTAGTATCTTGCTGGACTAACTGGTATTAATCTACGTATTTTTGTTCTCACTAGTTTATCTTGCAATATCCATAAGCATGTGAACTTATTATTGGGGGCTTAGCTTGAAATCAAGCTATGCATTTTCTTTTCTTTTCTTTTCAGATGTCTCTTCATGCTTGTTTGAAACAATTAGTTTTGTTTTTTTAATGAATCAATTGGAAATTTGAAATTTCCATTATTTTCACATTTCAAATCCTTTTCTTTCTTTCTTCTTTTAATTGTAAAGTTTAAATTCTTAATTTTATTGGTGTAATTGTGCAGTTTCAGCACTCAATGGGATTTATACCAGCTTAACATCTCATTCGCAACTGGAAGGCTGGAAATCAAGTGGGGGTGATCCTTGTGGTGATTCGTGGGAAGGAATAGATGCTCAGGCTCATCGGTCACAGAAATGTAATAGCCTTGAGCAAACTATGAAATCTATGTCTATGTATATATAACTGAGAGAATGCATATATATCTTGACATGAATTTGCTGGAAATCCTACATTGGTTATATTTGGCTCTTCTGACAGCATCTATTATTGACAGAAAT